>NC_085025.1:1403898-1703898 GCF_963692335.1 Osmerus eperlanus
GGATTTGCCTCATTACTGACTGTGGACTGACTCACTTCCCTAAAAAGCAAAACAAAGCCAGCTGAGTGAGTTTCCCGGCGGAGGCCGTGGGAGCGTGATGGAGGGAGACGAACCCTCTCTTCCCCCAGACAGGGCCCTGAGAGGAGGCAGACATGCGGCATCAGGAGTGGAGAGAGACACATTCATGGTGCTGACATGAGAGAATGTGGATGGCTGTGTCTCTACGTGTGTCTGTGTGGGTATGTGTGTGTGGGGGTGTGTGTGAGCGTGTGTGTGTGTGTGTGTGTGCTGGAGCAGTGAAGGGGCTTGGAGATGAGAGATAGTGAGTGTGAGCAGGGGTCCATGACAGCGATAGTGGGACTGGCAACAGGAGCCAGGGGCTCTGAGGGGCTCCTGTATCGGGGGAGCGCCCTGCCTGACTTTGATTTCCGCCCCTCAAACGGAGACAGCAGGGATTGAGAAGGAGATAAAGGCTTGAAATGAACACCTTGATGAAACCTGCCCCTGGATAGAATGACACCAGGGGCCCTCTCTGGCTGGAGAAAAGCCACGCCCACAGGCTGCAGCCCACCTTAAATAACTACAGTTACCCAGATACATACCTACCTAGCTACCTGCCTATCTACATACCTGTAACAATGCTTCACTACCGACCTAAATGCATACCTACAGTATCATATATCTGCCCTTCCCAGGTATAACCAAAAGACAGTCACTGATCTGGTCAACATCTGGACCTGGGCACAAGAGGTCACATATAGCGACCTACATAATTACCTACCTTCAGCCTACATACCTACCTACCCACCTACCCTCTCGGGTCAAGGGAAGCTTATCAAACAAAAGAGGTCTTGGAACCTTGAGCTGGTGAGAGAGACAGAGAAGAGGGATTTCTAGCACAGAGAGAGAGAGAGAGAGAGAGAAGAGGGCGTTCTAGCACAGAGAGAGAGAAAAACACCAGCAGCAACCCAAGCCTAGCGTGGCTGTGTTTGAAGTCTTGCATAATGGTCCTAATTAGCCCCTTCTCTCACAGGCCCGAGCCCAACACAAACCTCACCAATAATCAAATCAAACTGCCAAATTACAGAGGGCTATTACCACTCTGCACGCAGTTCAGCTTCCCGGCTCCACAGTCATGGGAGCCTAGACGTGTGGATCTCCGGCTAGGCCAGCTAAAGGCTTCCAGATCCAGGCCTCTGATTGCTAATAATGACTCAGAGTACACTGGTATGCCAGAGACTTGGCTGGTCGACTCCGGGCCTGCAATGTTCTCTTCTGCTTCTCCCCCCCCCCCATTGCCCCCCCCCCTGCCCCCCCCCCCCGCCCACTCTCGAACCCCAGCCCGGCTGGAAACAGTGAGTCAGCCAAGGCCTTTTGTTTCATGTTTATCTGTGCACTTTCAATAGGGAGCCGTTACACACACCGAGAGCAGGACAACTGTGTGACTGTGCTCCTGCTGTCTGGCATACTAACAAGCCACTGCTCTCCCCCACTGCTCTCCCCCACTGCTCTCCCCCACTGCTCTCCCCCACTGCTCTCCCCCACTGCTCTCCCCCACTGCTCTCCCCCACACACACCCCCCACATCCCCCCCCACATCCCCCCCACCCCCCCCCACATCCCCCCCACATCCCCCCCACATCCCCCCCACACACCCCCCACACACCCCCACACACCCCCCCACCCCCCCCCCACATCCCCCCCCACACACCCCCGACACCCCCCCCACATCCCCCCCCACACACTCCCCCCCACACACCCCCCACACACACCCCCCACACACACCGCACACACACCCCCCACACACCGAGGCGACCTGGATGGGAGGTGTATGGTCACGAGGTTGCTGGGGGAACAGAGATGAGCTGATGAGCTTGTCTTCCCAAGCCGATGAAGACAGGGGGAGTCTGGATGTATCTGGGCACATCTGATCCAAATTAGAGTCCATCTGATGAAGCCGGAACGACACTAGGTTGATTCATAAATGCTCTATTTCCTCAGCCCTAACACTGTGCCTAAATATGGAGAGAACAAAAGTGGTTGTGTAATCCACCCCCTCTGACCCCAGACCCCCCCCCCCCAGCTTATGTAAGCCACTGAAGAGATCACCAATATAGTTTTGTTTGACAGTTTGCCTGTGAGTGAGTTTGTGCAAAGACACTCGCTCCTGAACTTACAAAAATCTCAGTCCTCAATTTCTCATTCCAACAGAGAGAAAAAGAGATAGCGACAGAGAGAGAGAGAAAGAGAGAGAGAGAGAGAGAGGCCAAGAGGGGTCACAACACTCATTCCATGGGTCTGCTTTAACCTCTTATTGGATGGGAGACAGTGTTCCTTACTTATGTTGTTTTGGGCCCCGACAGTCAGGCTTGCAGCCAGGACTGAGTCATCTTCACAGAGTAGGTGGCACATTTATTTGTCTTTAACTCCCCTGGTTATTAAAATGAGCATGTGCTGCCAGAGCGAGGCGATCTGCATGCTGAGAGGTGGCAGAGCCTGTGTGCTGGAGGTCCTGCAGGCCTGCCTTTAAAGGGAGGGCTTAGGATTCACATTCATATTTGTGCCTTTACACATACACACATACACGTACTGACACTTACTATTTCATTCATACTGGAGGTGTGCGCCTGGGTACAAAGAGGTACTGACAAACTGTCTCAACACCTGTGAATGGTGTCAGCTTTAGAGAGGGTTAGGGTTCGTCTCTGGAGGAATTCATGTGTTTTACTGCTCTCCGTGTTTATCCAAAATGTGTTCCCTCCCTCTCTCCCTCCCTTACTCCCTCTTCCTCACTCTCCCTCTCTCTATCTCTCACACACATAAACACACACACACACACAGGCACGATGCCCATGACTGCGTGGAGAGAATTTGGATCAGCAGCTGCAGGGGCCTGTGGGTGAGACTGGGGGGTGAACCGGCTAGCGACGCAGGACAGAAGAAAAGCCGTCCTTCACACGAGGCTGCGACAGCTTGCCCGGTCACACATCCAGCAGCATGTGAGAGGGTCACACACATCTCAGCTATAAAACACTGGGACTGGAAGCAGTAGCATCAACAACCCTCTGACTGTAAGAGCTGCTGCTGTACAACAACTCAACTGTGAGAAGGCGGACCCACCTACAAGCACTGTGTACTGTTAGTTTGACTCTCACAGCAGAGTTTGTTTTGACAGTACCTCCCCCACTCTGTCTACCGATAGACTTATAGATTTAGCACTTTTTCCATACTTTGGAACCACATCTTGTCAAAGTGTTTTCACAGACCCAGTAAAAACCAGAACTACTCTGGATCTCTCTCTCCCTCCCTCGAAGAATTGAGAGTTCAGAGGAACAAAGTGCAGCAGATTCCATGCACTGCCAGGGGGTCCGAAAAGACGTTTTTTCTTTTTCTTCTCATTTCCTGTTTACTTATTTTCTTCGCTCTAACTCTCAACTCTTTGGACATTTCAAACCTCGCCAGGAAATGAAGAAAAGCCTCGGAAACATGATATTTTGGAGTGTGAGGAGAGGAGGGGAACATGATGGAGGACTTAAACACAGAGGAAGGTGGGGGGGGGGGGAGGGGGGTGCTAAACAAAATACGAGTAAGGAAGTGAAACAGCGAGGGCGAGAGATTGAGTGAAGAGGAAAGGAATAAAAAGTGTAGAGAGAAAGAGTGAGGGAGGGATAGAGAGAGGAGGAGGGGACATTTCTTTACAAGAGCAGACAGAACAAAGAGGTCTTTGTGTGCTGTGCTCAGAGTGAAGGGGAGCCAGGACTTAGGGAGGGTTTAACAGTGTACACTGACTGCATTCCTGCAATGTGATTACAAGATGCTTTTAATTTATTCTCCTCCAGGAAACACATTTAACTCTTCCCTGGCCTGTGTTCTCCCTCATTCAGACTCTCTTCATCTTCCTCTCTGTCCTGTTTCTCTAGCAGACTCCCTTTTGTTGCCTTCCTTTCTTTGACGTTGCCTGGTTTGTTTCTGATTTAAGTAAATTCACGTTTGTTTTTATCTCCAGTTCTGATTCCACATACCACAAGCTGCATGTAACTGCTGCTTAAATAAGCTACAGCTGTGCTGTGTTACCAACCTCATGAGGCCTAACTCCAACCTCGACTATCATGTACAGTATTAACCTTCCTTGTACAGTTTTAGTCACACATGAGACTATCATGGGAGCAAACAATAGATTACATCTGTGAGACTTTCTAATCTTGTTTCCTGGTAAACAGCCTTTAAGCACACAGAGAGAATTGCCACAGAATGCAAGCAAGGGGCTACTTGTGGAACTAATCTGATTAACCTAAAAACTGCTAATTGACAGGACAGGGGCCAATTAGCCTAGAAATAGAGAGATTATGGCTCTGTGACTAGAACTAGGAGAGCACAGAGCTATGGTACATCAGCATGTCAAACTCTCTCTAAACACCCCTCCCCCCTGCCACACACACACATTCAGAAATGATATTGTAAGTCAGGAAATGGGATCTTGAAGGCATGTAAACAAATCACCTTCTGGTCCTGGAGACACAGAGAGATAGAGCCATTCATCAACACAAACAAGACACTGCTTATGTTGGGGAACAGGTGCTCCATACCCTGGTCTCTGTGTGTGTGTGTGTGTGTGTGTCCATGCCTGCTTGCTTCTGCATTTGCCAGTGTGTGTTTGAACGTGTGTGTCTGAGTCTGTGTGTATGACCTTTCACATCCTACTACATCAAACAACACAACTATGAAATTGTGTGGACATTGGTCTCTTGGCTCACCGGCTATTTGCCTCTCCTAAAAAGTTATGCTATACGTTTGAGTGGGCAGTGTCTCATGACCAGAACTCCATTTTAACAATTCATTCTGCTATTTTCCAAAACCACTCAACAATAGAGCATAGATAAAGAGTATCTTGGCAATTCTGAATACCTCAGCTCTGTATAACAGTGTTTCAGATAAATAAACCCAAAGCCAGCCTCCTAACCAAGAAAGGGTTTCAAACTCAGTACCCAGAAGGAAACAGAAGTGAACCTCTAGACGAGAGGGAAGCCAGAGGGTTTTCATACAGTTGGTTTGTGCTCACAAGCCGGCTTCATTTCCCCTTTCTTCTGTTTATAAAGTCTTCGGTTTCCTAAGCCAGGCTCCTCTTCTCTTCAGCAGCTTGTCTGAAGCCCTGTGCCTGCTCTCTGCTGCGGGGGCTCCAGGGGGCTGCTAGAATGACTGGGCAGAATGAGACACATGCTGAATGTGACAGAGATTAACCTGGGTACGGCTGAGTAGGCCGGCCTGTCCCAGAGACTCCCAGGGCTTGATTCAGGCAGAAGGGACCACCCACAGACATGATACAGGGAGGGAGAGAGAGAGAGAGAAAGAGAGTGCGACTGGGAGGGAGAGAGAGAGAGGACAGAGAGAGTGACAGAAAGAAAGATATATATAGAGAAAAGCAAAACCTGAGTTCTGATTTCTGTCTCAATAAGGCCCCCCCCTTATTGAGACTGGGGGATTAGCAACCACAAGCAATCCCGAGAGAGCATGCTCTGGTCTGCGTCTCCCAGTAGCCTTCTGAACAACTGCACTGTCACCCTCGTGGAGCACGGCAGGAAGGAAGCGTTCAGAGGAGGGAAGGTGGAAAGGGAGCGTGGGGTTAGTAGGCATCAGAGGAGAGGACAAAGTGACAGTTGGCCCCAAACGAAATCCCTTCTCAAAGGGATCAAAGACGGGGTTGGCAATTTAATTCCAAGAGGATATTGGTGTTCCCATAGGCTTCTCCCTGTTTCCTGCCCCCCTCGCCCCTCCAACACCCCACCTCTCCCCACAGGCCGCCCCCTCACTCGCTCTCCATGCCCCGGGTCTTAAGTCGAGCTGGTGGAACAGGGGCACCATTCTTCCCTCCTGGCGTCCGCTCCTTCTCCCGTCTCTTTGCTCTGGTGTCATGACTAATGCTGACAGACACACAGCACCGGCCTGTAGGCCGCTCAGCTGTGGAGGAACAGGGACCCCAACCCAACACCAGGACCTCTACTGCCTCAGGAGGGCTGGAGGTGAAGGTCAAGTGCTCAACTGGGAATGGCTGGGGATTTTATTTGCTCATTTAGTTCAAATACTTTCACCCCGGCCTCGACCTCTTGCCCTCATACGATATATTTACAATGGATGAAAATGTATCTGGAAACATACGCAGTATTTATTTGAATGAACACTTAATTCTGCTCGCTGTTGTGCTGGTCACCGATGACGACAACAAAACAAGGACAGTTACCAAGAATCATAACAGAAGCAGTCAACAATCAAGATCAATCAATCGTTCAATCTATCAATCTATCAATCAATCTCCCAGAAGGCTCAGTGTTCTCTCAGCATGTCTCTGTTTGGTAAACCTGTGACATCATGAGTTTCACACTGAACTGAGAAAACAGGGAGGGGGGAGGGAATGGCCAGTGTTCTATTGATGATCTTTCCTCTCTCGCCAGTTAATAGTCCCGCTGGTTTCCTTTCTGCCAACCCCGCAGTGGAAATGGGATGTGATGCTGCGCGACCTGAGGCAGGAGGGAGGAGCGGGGGAGCTAGCGGGCAGGGTGGGAGTCAGGGGGGAGGTGGGAGGATGTGGCACGTTGTGTGGGAACGGTGTGTGTCAGCTGTCAAGGCTGGGGAGGTCAGGCCCCAGGATCACCAGGCTGCAGTGTGAGGGAGGCCAGGGAGAGGCAGGGAGGCCAGGGAGGCCAGGGAGAGACAGGGAGGCCAGGGAGGCCAGGGAGAGGCAGGGAGGCCAGGGAGGCCAGGGAGAGGCAGGGAGGCCAGGGAGAGGCAGGGAGAGGCAGGGAGGCCAGGGAGAGACAGGGAGGCCAGGGAGAGACAGGGAGGCCAGGGAGGCCAGGGAGGCCAGGGAGAGGCAGGGAGGCCAGGGAGAGACAGGGAGGCCAGGGAGAGACAGGGAGGCCAGGGAGGCCAGGGAGAGGCAGGGAGGCCAGGGAGGCCAGGGAGAGGCAGGGAGGCCAGGGAGAGGCATGGAGGCCAGGGAGAGACAGGGAGGCCAGGGAGAAACAGGGAGGCCAGGGAGGCCAGGGAGAGACAGGGAGGCCAGGGAGAGACAGGGAGGCAGGGAGGCCAGGGAGAGGCAGGGAGGCCAGGGAGGCCAGGGAGAGGCAGGGAGGCCAGGGAGAGACAGGGAGGCAGGGAGGCCAGGGAGAGGCAGGGAGGCCAGGGAGGCCAGGGAGAGACAGGGAGGCCAGGGAGAGACAGGGAGGCCAGGGAGGCCAGGGAGGCCAGGGAGAGGCAGGGAGGCCAGGGAGGCCAGGGAGAGGCAGGGAGGCCAGGGAGAGACAGGGAGAGGCAGGGAGGCCAGGGAGAGACAGGGAGGCCAGGGAGAGACAGGGAGGCCAGGGAGGCCAGGGAGAGGCAGGGAGGCCAGGGAGGCCAGGGAGAGGCAGGGAGGCCAGGGAGAGACAGGGAGAGGCAGGGAGGCCAGGGAGAGACAGGGAGGCCAGGGAGAGACAGGGAGGCAGGGAGGCCAGGGAGAGACAGGGAGAGGCAGGGAGGCCAGGGAGAGACAGGGAGGCCAGGGAGGCCAGGGAGAGGCAGGGAGGCCAGGGAGGCCAGGGAGAGACAGGGAGGCAGGGAGGCCAGGGAGAGACAGGGAGAGGCAGGGAGGCCAGGGAGAGACAGGGAGGCCAGGGAGGCCAGGGAGAGGCAGGGAGGCCAGGGAGGCCAGGGAGAGACAGGGAGGCAGGGAGGCCAGGGAGAGACAGGGAGAGGCAGGGAGGCCAGGGAGAGACAGGGAGGCCAGGGAGAGACAGGGAGGCAGGGAGGCCAGGGAGAGGCAGGGAGGCCAGGGAGAGACAGGGAGGCCAGGGAGGCAAGGGAGAGGCAGGGAGGCAAGGGAGAGGCAGGGAAGAGGGGGGCTGGCAGACCAGGGAGAGGCAGGGAGGAGGGGGAAGGGAAGAGAGAGAGAGAGAGAGAGAGAGAGAGAGAGAGAGAGAGAGAGAGAGAGAGAGAGAGAGAGAGAGAGAGAGAGAGAGAGAGAGAGAGAGAAAGGGAGAGAGAGAGAGAAAGGGAGAGAAGGAAGAGAGAGATGGAGGGAGGTGGCCCTGTGTTCAAGGCCACTCTTCTGATATGAGTAACTCCTAAATCTCACTTGTTGACACGGGACCACACATGTTGAAGCAGATCAGGGAGACTGGTCGATCTGTCTTTCCTGGTTTATCTTCTGAGGTCAACTGAGACATAACATTCTGACCACAGTTTAACCCCTGATTCCACAACAAGGTGGGATGAAGCCAGATGCAGACTAGCCTGTCTGTGGGCTGGGAGCTCAGACTGCTCTAGAGGCTGTTCTAGAGGCTGTTCTAGAGGCTGTTCTAGAGGCTGGCCACTCTCACATGGGATCAGAGCCCTGGTTTAGACATGCAGATTGTGTGTGTGCTAACCCTGAGAACAGCCCTGGTCTAAACATCTACCAGAGCCCGTCTGAGAACACACTCTGGCATGTGACAAAGCATACAGGGACAACAGGGACTTGAGGTCCTTCTTTAGTCGTTCCGTGTCACCCACCCAGGTCGGAAACAAAGCAGAGCTGGCATATCTGCTCATACACGGGATCCACTGGGAACAAGGCTGACCGTAAAATGACCACTGACTACACAGGCCCCTTATGTGATAAACTTGAAGCTAATTACAGAGAGGGGTTGCCAGGATTCTCATGTTTCACCCTTCTCAGACAGAGCAAATATGTAAACAGTGAATTTTTCTATGTAAACCGATGAGGATGGGGTGGTTCGCTGCTGTTTCTGACACACAGAGAACAATGGCATCACCAGATGAGCAGCAACACCGTGTGTCATCAAACCAGTGAGAAACAAGACAGCAGCACTGGGCTGACATGCTGTTTGGCGTGATAAGATTACAGGACAAAAGTGGAGGAAAGCAGACAAGCTGGTCTGGACTCATCCTTCTGAAAGGATGGGGAGGGGTCTGGGTTCTAATCCCCTCTTGTAGGGGCGGGAAGCTGAGCTGGAGTACATGTCCATGTCATGGTGGTGGACTTTGTATGGCAGAGCAAGTCAGAGCATGTGGACTTCCGAAACACATGCACATGCACGCTTGCGTGTGTACACACACACACACACACACAAACACACACACACACAGACACACACAGACGCACACACACACAGACACACACAGACGCACACACACACACACCGTACTGATAGCATCAGGTCCTCTGTGACATTCACACCCAAATAAGACTCAGACCTCAACACCCACATCCAAAAATGTCAAACTACTGACACTACGGTATTTAAAAAAACAAGACAGCCAAAAACCAGCAACTCATTCTTCTACTAAGTCTGTCTGAAGCAACGCAGCAAAGCAGGAGAGTTGAAGATTGTGCAGGTAGCTCGTCTGGTTAGTTAGTCCCCTGCTTGACTGTTGAGACGTTGGTGTCAGCGAGTGCAGGTGACCACATGGAACGGTGGCAGCGACACAGCTCCAGGAGGCTTCTACTGTTACCCAGGACTGCAGTGACAGCTCCCCCCCCTGTGTGCACTGCCAGGCTGCCCCCCCCCTGTGTGCACTGCCAGGCTGCCCCCCCCCTGTGGGCACTGCCAGGCTGGCCCCCCCTGTGGGCACTGCCAGGCTGGCCCCCCCTGTGGGCACTGCCAGGCTGCCCCCCCCCTGTGTGCACTGCCAGGCTGGCCCCCCCCTGTGGGCACTGCCAGGCTGCCCCCCCCCTGTGTGCACTGCCAGGCTGGCCCCCCCCTGTGTGCACTGCCAGGCTGCCCCCCCCCTGTGGGCACTGCCAGGCTGGCCCCCCCTGTGGGCACTGCCAGGCTGGCCCCCCCTGTGGGCACTGCCAGGCTGCCCCCCCCCCTGTGTGCACTGCCAGGCTGCCCCCCCCCTGTGTGCACTGCCAGGCTGCCCCCCCCCTGTGTGCACTGCCAGGCTGGCCCCCCCTGTGGGCACTGCCAGGCTGCCCCCCCCCTGTGTGCACTGCCAGGCTGCCCCCCCCCTGTGTGCACTGCCAGGCTGGCCCCCCCCTGTGTGCACTGCCAGGCTGCCCCCCCCCTGTGGGCACTGCCAGGCTGGCCCCCCCTGTGGGCACTGCCAGGCTGCCCCCCCCCTGTGGGCACTGCCAGGCTGGCCCCCCCCTGTGTGCACTGCCAGGCTGCCCCCCCCCCTGTGGGCACTGCCAGGCTGGCCCCCCCTGTGGGCACTGCCAGGCTGCCCCCCCCTGTGTGCACTGCCAGGCTGCCCCCCCCCTGTGTGCACTGCCAGGCTGCCCCCCCCCTGTGGGCACTGCCAGGCTGGCCCCCCCCTGTGGGCACTGCCAGGCTGGCCCCCCCCTGTGGGCACTGCCAGGCTGGCCACTCAGGCAGACCCATAAATAATCCTGAAAGCAATAACAATTGTGAAGTGAATTCCCAGGCATGCAGGATCTTGCATATAGGTGCTTTCCCTCTCTCTCTCTCTCTCTCTCTCTCTCTCTCTCTCTCTCTCTCTCTCAGTATGTGTTACCCATCCCCCTTCTCTTTCCTCCAACTCTCTCTCTCTCTCTCTCTCTCTCTCTCTCTCTCTCTCTCTCTCTCTCTCTACTCTCTCTTTACTCTCTCTTTACTCTATCTCTCTACTCTCTCTCTGCTCTCTCTGCTCTCTCTGCTCTCTCTGCTCTCTCTGCTCTCTCTGCTCTCTCTCTACTCTCTCTCTCTTTCTCTCTCTACTCTCTCTCTCTCTTTACTCTCTCTCTCTCTACTCTCACTCTACTTTCTCTCTCTCTCTACTCTTTCTACTCTCTCTCTCTCTATCTCTCTCTCTCTTTACTCTCTCTGTCTCTTTCTATCTACTCACTCTCTCTCTCTACTCTCTCTCTCTCAAGCACCTGGCACAGTCAGGTCTCTCTCACTACCCTTTTCACATCATCATGGCCCTCCGTGGATTAACAGATACCTACCAAACTTCCCTATTCTCTCTCAACTATTACATCGGCACATAATATCCAAACGGCGTTATTAACTTGTAGATAAGTGTAGGTCATATACAGAGACAGACTTGAATTGGAATTCACTCTTCCTCTTTATGCTGGAAATGGTGTCTGTCACACTAAAGCCCTGATGGACAGTATATCTATATCTATTTTTCCAGATGTGGTGAGGGGCGAGTGTGCTTACGTGTTACAGGCAGCCCTACAGAAACAGCCTCTCCTCTCTGGCATGACGTCCACCCCAGGTCACGAAACGTCTCCTGACAAAAGTACTGTGGGGAAGTTACGTAACGGCCAGGGACAGCTGCCACTGCCGAGCCTGCTCTGCTAATGGAAGAAACGTGTGATGGATGCAATGGTAATGAGATCATTTAACGAGGGGCGAGGAGAGGAGCCAACCGCTGGCCCGCTCAGGGTGTCACAAACCATGCCAGTTGTCATGGTTTGAAGGGACAGAGAGTGTCTTTTCTAAAATGTGCACTTTTTCCTCTTCTTGCATAACGCCGGGGTTAGGCTATAGGCCTACTCTTGTACGGCGTTGTACAGATATGGTCAAAGAAAGTAGAAAAACATCGGCAGGTTTTTGGATAGCTTGAAACGGAAAAGCTGCGGTTTCTTTTATTCAAATCGGCACAAAATATTGCAGCTGAGTATAACTGTTTTTTTTAAACCAGCTGCCTTTGTCATACGGTTCATGTGACTTTCCGACGGTGTGTGTAATCAATCATTATCGTTGTCTCCATCTCTTGCAACGACATATAAGTTGGCCGTTATCAAGAACTCCCAATGTTGCAAAGAGACGTCTTGATCCACTGCGGTTTCCACTAGCCTGCCCTCTCCTCACATCTCGGTGGTTGAAGGCTTGAATAGCTAATGGTGGCGTTCATGTCGGCCGCCCACTCGGCGCATCAAGAGAAGCTGTTGTTGGCATGACGATGCGGGGTGAGAGAGCGAGCAGTGAGGGTGAGTTTGTGCCACCAGAATCATAAATCCAATCAAAGAGCCATGTATTCTGAGGAGAGGAGGTCATTCTAGCGGAGCAGCTCGTTCTGGAGCAGGCAGGAAGAGCTCGCTCCACATCAAAGACCTACTGTGAGCAGAAGACCAGATGAACACAAGCTATTCACTGCTAGGAGACTGAGGAGAGAAGACGTAAGAGCCATTCAAAGACACAGGCTACTTGATGACACGAGACTACTGTACACATACTCCTATCTCTGATTACTTATCTCTTGGTATCGCTTATTGTCTCTTTTGCGATGTACACTCAAACATTATTCTCAAACTAATTCAGGGAATCTGAATATGGGTATTTGAAGCCAACACCCACCACCAGATTCCTGAATAAAGAGAATGTCTCAATCAAAGTAGTCTCTCTAAGCAACACTGACACACAGGTGGTGGGGTGTTCCGGTTCAACAGGTAACCAGACAGAATCCCTTCAACCGCTCACTCACACAGCCATGGGTTTCCCCTCAGGCTAAGAGCCCAACCATCAACAGAAACCGCTTTGCTTTAATTCATGTTGCCGTGTTCCAATTAGGTATTAGGGTTTCAGGGTTCACATGAAAGCAATGGTGAGTTATTGCGAATGAATTCTGTTTTTGTGATATTGTGAATCTCTTTAATTGCAGCTGCATTTATTTGGTAATTTCTTGCCACTAGATGATTTGGTTGCGGTGTTTTGATTTCTCTATGTTGTGCTGATGCCCGTGTTGGCCAGGATACTCCTGTAAAAAAAACAGTTTTAATCTCAGTGACTTCTTTTCCCAGTTAGATAAAAATATTTTTAAAAGCACACTGCTTTGATGATGCCAACTCCAGCTCCTCTTCACCTTCTTCCTGTCTCCAGTTCACTGAATGTTCTGCAATATTCAACAGTCTTTTCTTTCCATGAGAGGGCTCCAAGGTAATATTACCATATGGAGATCTGATGTGACCTCAACAGTTCGTTTACATTATGTACACGACAGTAAAAAAAAAAAACACTGACATTATTATTTCTGCAAACTTTGTTCAACAACAACAAAAAAGGTATGTTGGCTGGAAAGGTTGACCTTGGAAGTGCTCAGTGTGTTGAAAGTTTTCAGTTCAGGTGGTCAGCTACAGCAGTGAGACAATCTGTATGGTCAGCTGTTGTTACCATGGAGCTGGACTGACCTCAGACACCTGGTGATTGGCTGGTTGTCAGGTGGGCTCAGTCCCTGGACAGAGACGACCTCTCACCGGACCAGGAGATGCAGCACAGCCCATGAAGAAATGGGAGATGTGAAGATGGAGGGAGGGGGAGGGGGAATAGAGAAAGAGAGGGAGAGAGAGAGAGAGAAGGGGGGAGAGAGAGAAAGATAAAGATAAGAAAACTTTATCGTCCATTACATTTGCATACAATGAAAACAGACAGACACTGTGGGAGAATGACTCGACTGCATTTCAACCACATGACTTCACAGCAGTAGTGTGTACCTCCTGAGTGGCAGGTGTTCCGCTCCATGGCTCAGACAGAGTAAACCAGGACTCCCTCGCTTGAGCAGGAGAGACGCTTTCACACTGAGCGCGCTCAAGTGTCACTCTTCATTGTCACCCGGTGTGATAGGCAGCCAGCTAGTGAAACCAGAGAGGCCCATGGCCCAGGGCCAGTGGCAGAGATTGGTGTATGATTACCACAGTCGCCCTCGAGGCGGCCCTGTGTTGCGTCAAACCACTTGAAGATGCCAATGTGCTCAGATCATTCTCTTTGTTTTTCTCCATAGATCACCTGAGATACTGTGGCATAAAGGTGTTAGGTTACATACCCCTGCCTGCCCCACCTATGTCTAAAACAACCCCTGGGCTTTGTTGACAATGTCAAGTTTCTAGAGGAGGAAAAAATAGCTGAAAACAAGACTGTCAGACTTCCTTCATAAATTGCTGCAACCAGCATGGCAATAATGAACGCATCATGTGAGCTAGTGTTGTGAAAGCACGCGCAATTGTGGCTTGTTGCGAAATCTGTGGCAAAACAGGGAAGTGAAATTGGTGAATCTGTGTTGTTTGTTGATTTTGCCTGACAGACCAGAGGGTGACTGAGGGAGGCTTTTCTGGACAAGCTGCATTTCTGTGAGCTCTGGCTGTCTGCCCACTGGTCCCTGGATACCTGTGTGGAATCTGTTTCCATCTAAAGGCTTGCATTAGGGTGGGGGTAGGGGTGGAGAGGGGGGTGGGGGTAGGGGTGGAGAGGGGGGTGGGGGTAGGGGTGGAGAGGGGGTGGGGAAGGAGTGAAGATAAAGCAGTACCTCCGATTTGCAAAAACAGAGATGAAACAGCCCCAAAGCCAGTTAATAGTTTTGCTTTCTTGAGGCTGAGTTCCAATTCGAGCATTTATCTCCATTTAGGTCTAACCAGTCACAGATGTCGGCTGTTACTTGATTTAGGTTAAAAATAAACTCCAGTGCCATTTCACTAGGGATTAGATTACCTGTGGTTCGGTAATCAGTCGTTTTGGCTAACTAGAATTAGTCCAGTGTGAATAATGCTGTCTCAGGCATGCAGGGCTGTGGAACCACAGCGACTAGTCGGCCATGTTTCTCAGACCTCTGCAGCCACAATAACATGTCATCTTATGTCCAGAGACCCAGTCCTGCTCCTCCCAAGTACATTAAATATATAGAAAAGGATTCCTGATCTGCCTCAGAGATGCTTGGTTCAGCCAAGCACACACACACACACACACACACACACACACACACAGTCAGTGAACCAGTGAAGGGAGAGGCCAGTCCTACTGGAGCAGCAGTAGTGCACCACTGCTTTCCTTTCACGCTGTTTTTCTTTGGGGGGGATTTGGATTGTAAAAAGGAAACAGCCTCCAGGCCTCTGAGGTTCTCTGAGAGTAGCTGAGGAATGTCCCAGTAGCCTCCAGCCATGCAGCGTGAGGCTGGAGGCTGGAGGCTGAGGACTGGGGTCTGGCCACACTATTTCCTCAATAGATAATCTGGAGCCTGGTCATATTTCAGTGGTTTACTCTATGTGCTTGTAAGTGTCTGGTCTAACTCTTCTGCTCAACATCATAGAGGCCCCAGTGAACACACAGATCTACTTCCATTCCCATCGTAAGCCTCTGCACTTTAAGGATGCTATATTTATCACAAACCTCATTTCAATCAGGAGAGACCTGGGATGAGTGAAAGATGTTTATTACGGACTAATAAATGTACTGTGGTGTTTGGAGCTTGAACCCCACGGGGAATTATATAGATCAACAGGCGCCTGCCCAACGCCCGAAGAAGAATCCCCCACGGAGTCCAGACACTGGTGGCGGTGGCGGCAGCCGACGACCAATCGAGCCGAAGACTGAGACAGGAACCGGGCGGCGACGGGGTGGTGGATGGTCGCGCACTTGATAGCATGGACAAACTACACAAGGAGAGAATCATATTTAAAGGCACGGATCATGTGACACCATTAATTGATAGCGGGAGCGCTATTCGACCTGAACCCTAGTGACCGCCCGACCAGGGAACGGGGGAAAGTAGGGCGTTCTTAGCGGGGGGAGTGAGTAGTGTACACTACGATTAAGCCTGAGTGCAGGGATCGGTCTTGCCTGACTGAACTTGCGCAAGCTTCATATGTTCCGGATTTTTCTGTGTGATCCTGTCCCTCACATCTCTTTAATGTGCGTGTCCACTTACTAGATGATGTCTTAACACAGACATTACATGTTCCCCAGCACAAACATGACATTTCTACAATCCCCGTCTTCAGATTGAATGGTGCTGTTACTTCAACAGAGTGGTTAGAGGACGGCACACCAGACGGCTTGAATGGTTTTCATCTTTTCTTTTCCATTCATTTGAAACAAAAGCCATCAAAATGTATGTCCCACTAATACACAATGTCAAGAGTACACATTGTTGCCATGAACCACAAGTCATGGTATGACTACTACCTACTGGTGGGCCGCCTTCATTGTCTCGAACAATCGACAAGTGAATCATTTCCTAGGCCAGAGCATGGTGACAGCCAGACAGCTCACACTTGGAAAACTGCTGTCTCATGAACTAGGACACTGCCTGGGGCTCAACATTGGGTTCAAAGTCACCAAACAACAACGTTAGTGACTAGAGTTATGACAGGGTCTAACAGACATTAACCAAGCCTGACCAGGACTCAACGCCTGACATCCTTATCACCACCGCCTTTGTGTGACCGCAGCTCCCATGACTCCAATAAACCATGGGTGGGGAGTGCTAATTCAGTCTGCTGAAGGACGGGACCTGGCTGGGTCCTAGCCCTGGCCCTGCCGTGCGCTAGCTATCCTCCATATCCTCGCTCCTCTTCCTCCGTGTGTTTATGTTCCATGCAGTAAGCAGGATCAGCGCTCACTAGTGCCATATCAGCCAGTCTCACTTCCTCAAAACATTTCCTGTGGAAATGTGTGCACGGACCAAACAGGCACGCCATGTGAAGGAAGTACCCTGGGAGCAGAGAGAGAGAGAGAGAGAGGCGCAGAGAGAGGGAGAGAGAGAGAGGCGCAGAGAGAGAGAGAGAGGGGGGGGGAGAGAGAGAGAGAAGATTGATTTTAATACAGAAGTCAAAATCTCAGACTAGACAATGGACTGAGACCACCAGGCAGCAGCTGAAGGGGAAAAAAAGAACTGGACCACTATTGTTGAGGAAAAAGAGAGGAGAGAGAGAGGAGAGAGCAGGCCAGGAGGAGCCAAGGCAGACTAAACAAACCCCATGTGTGCCGCAGGTTTCTGTCCAGGTCGGACAGGGTGCTATCAGCCTTCCCCCTGATCCTGCCTCCCCTGCTCCACACTCCAACACAAACACCCCCTTCCACCCCTCCCTAACACCCTTCCAATACCCTTCTAACCACAAACCAGACCCCCCTCCCCTTCCACTGTTCCTTAAAACCAGACCACTCGTTTTCCCACAAACGTACGTAGACAGAGAACAGATTGTGTGGGAGTCTGATCCCTGAGTGTTTACTGAACAACTTGAGTCTGCTGGCCGGCTCTCTTGATGTCACTGCTAGTCCAATAACACAGGAAGCAGATCACCATCAGTGTAGCCATAGATGTTCTGTGGTTAAAATATCCTTTGTAAGGCAACTGTTTTTGATGGAAAGGCCTCTTGCCTGCGAGAGAGGCAACTTTTGCAAAATCAGTTGCTGTTTCTTTGAAACTTTATTTGGAGAAGGTGGAGAAGGTGGAGGAGGTGGAGGAGAAGGAAGAGGTGAAAGAAGAGGAAGAGGTGGAGGAGAAGGAAGAAGTGAAAGAAGAGGAAGAGGTGGAGGAAATGCAGATAAAGCAATGTGAGGGAGAAGTATCACTGTGTGCACACAGAGGTGCTCTTATCAGAGGCTGAGGCCTGGATCAGAGCAGCCTCTGTCACACAGTCCACGAAGGGGCCCTGCAGCTGGCAGAGGCAGGCTGTTTGGAGGAGCAACCGCCATCGGCGCTCTCTCTCTCTTTCTATCTGCGCCCCCTCACTCCCATAGAAAGCTGGGGGCCACACCAGACGAATCTGTCGATGCTATTTTGATGACGTAACATCCATATCACAGATAGCATGCAAAAGTGCAGGGAGTCAGATGGCTGAGCGGTGAGGGAGTCGGGCTAGTAATCTGAAGGTTACCGGTTCGATTCCCGGCTGTGCAAAATGACGTTGTGTCCTTGGGCAAGGCACTTCACCCTACTTGCCTCGGGGGGAATGTCCCTGTACTTACTGTAAGTCGCTCTGGATAAGAGCGTCTGCTAAATGACTAAATGTAAATGTAAATGTAATGCAAAAGCACAGGGATACTAAATGATGCAGACACACAAACGCAAAGAGATAATTTCACAAACAGGGAATGAGGTATGGTGAGATCTGAAAAACAAATCCATAAAAAAAAAAAACATGCACCAGACATCTGTGTTATGCTGAACAGCCTTTCCACCAATACGCACAAAGAGCCTCTTATGAGGGCATTTCTTTTATTGCTCATATCTCTGTTCCTCGTTTACAACCCTCCCTCGTTACCCTCTGTCTGGAGCGTGGCTAAACCAGGGGGGTCAGATGGCTGAGTAAGTAAGTAAGTAAGACTTTATTTATATAGCACATTTCATACAAGAATTGCAGCTCAAGGTGCTTTACATAAAATCAATAAAAACAATAATACAAGTGATAAACAATTCAAACAAAAATAAAAATCCCAATAAGATCTCTGTTCAAGAGAGAAACCAACTTTAAACATGCATCTTAAAAGTAACAATAATATAATTAATAAAAGTAGGAAAACCCTTTTGAGATAAAATTACTTAAATGCTTCGGTAAAAAGGTAGGTTTTAAGCTGTCTTTTAAAAATGTCTAGAGTGTTTGCTTCCCTAATATTTATGGGTAATTTGTTCCATAGTTTTGGGGCGTAATTGACAAAGGCCGAATCACCAATCTTCTTATGACTGCTTCTGGTGACCTCTAATAGGCCTGCATTTGATGATCGCAGTGTTCTAGCTGGTGTGTAGTTTATAAAGGAGTTAGCAATGTAGCTAGGTCCTTGTCCGTGTAGAGCTTTGTATGTGAGGAAAAGGACCTTAAAGTCAATTCTGAAGGTAACAGGGAGCCAGTGTAAAGTAGCTAGGACAGGACTAATGTGTTCTCTCCTTTTAGTTTTGGTTAATAATCTAGCTGCAGAATTTTGAATGAGCTGTAGTCTTTCAGTGGTTTTCTTGGGAATACCAGTGAAAAGTGCGTTACAGTAGTCCAGCCGGCTGGATATAAAAGCATGAATTAACTTCTCTGCATCATTTTGGTTTATGAATGGTCGTACCTTTGCTATATTCCTCAGGTGAAAGAAAGCTGTTTTGGTCACTTTATTAATGTGAGAGTTGAAATTCAAATCTGAGTCCAGGATTACACCGAGACTCGTCACCTCTGGTTTAAGACAGGGGGTTAAACCTCCAAGATTCTTAATAAGCATCTCTCTTTTGGATTTGGGGCCACATAGTAGGACTTCGGTTTTGTCTTCATTTAATTTAAGAAAGTTAGCATTCATCCATTTGTTTATTGCCAACAGGCAGTTGGTACTGGAATTGATGGCCGTTGCATCGTTGGGTTCAGTGGATATATATAGTTGTGTGTCATCCGCATAGCTATGGAAATCTATGTTATGTTCTCTGATTATGTCGCCGAGTGGTAACATATAAAGAGAAAAAAGTAATGGACCTAAGCAGCTTCCTTGAGCAACCCCGTAGCAGTTCTCATGTTTCTTGGACCTATGGTCACCTAAACTAACATAAAACTTCCTTCCTGTGATATATGATTTCATCCAGTTCAATACACTATCCGTGAACCCAATAAGCTTTTCCAGTCTATTGATTAGGAGTGATTATTGAGTGGTTAGGGAATCGGGCTATCAATCAGAAGGTTGCCGGATCGATTCCCGGCTGTGCAAAATGACGTTGTGTCCTTGGGCAAGGCACTTCACCCTACTTGCCTCGGGGAGAATGTCCCTGTACTTACTGTAAGTTGCTCTGGATAAGAGCGTCTGCTAAATGACTAAATGTAAATGTAAACCAACAGTCTGCACTCAGACTGTCCTCCACAGCGCTGTGGAGGACAGACTGAGTGCAGTCTGTCCTCCACAGCGAGGACAGACTGAGTGCAGACTGTCCTCCACAGCGAGGACAGTCTGAGTGCAGACTGTCCTCCACAGCGCTGTGGAGGACAGTCTGAGTGCAGACTGTCCTCCACAGCGAGGACAGACTGAGTGCAGACTGTCCTCCACAGCGCTGTGGAGGACAGTCTGCACTCAGACTGTCCTCCACAGCGCTGTGGAGGACAGTCTGCACTCAGTCTGTCCTCCACAGCGCTGTGGAGGACAGACTGAGTGCAGTCTGTCCTCCACAGCGAGGACAGACTGAGTGCAGACTGTCCTCCACAGCGAGGACAGTCTGAGTGCAGACTGTCCTCCACAGCGCTGTGACAGACTGAGTCTCACCCTGAGCTGGACCTCACACTTTCCTCTCTGACCAGCCGGGCCGCTGAAAACTGGACTGTTTTCTGTCCTGTCTTGGGCACCGCCTGTCCTCGGCTCCCAGGCTCAACTGTCCTGTCTTGGGCACCGCCTGTCCTCGGCTCCCAGGCTCAACTGTTGGCAGCGTGGCCTCTTGGCACAGCTCTAGGCTATCTTCATAAAACGAGGTCAGGGGGGGAGCTTCAGTTGAACAACTGCAGCTTCACCAGATTAAACACAAGAGAGAGCGGGGACGGCCTCAAAGGCTTCCAGTGTTGTTCGTCCCCGGCGCGCTGCACACACAGAATAGTCTTGAGACGGGTCTTGGCCTTGGTCTGCACCTCCAGGCCGGCACCTCCAGGCCGGCACCTCCAGGCCTGCACCCCCAGGCCTGCACCTCCAGGCCGGCACCTCCAGGCCGGCACCTCCAGGCCTGCACCCCCAGGCCTGCACCTCCAGGCCGGCACCTCCAGGCCGGCACCTCCAGGCCTGCACCCCCAGGCCTGCACCTCCAGGCCGGCACCTCCAGGCCGGCACCTCCAGGCCTGCACCTCCAGGCCTGCACCCCCAGGCCGGCACCTCCAGGCCTGCACCCCCAGGCCTGCACCTCCAGGCCTGCACCTCCAGGCCGGCACCTCCAGGCCGGCACCTCCAGGCCTGCACCTCCAGGCCTGCACCCCCAGGCCTGCACCCCCAGGCCTGCACCTCCAGGCCTGCACCTCCAGGCCTGCACCTCCAGGCCGGCACCTCCAGGCCTGCACCTCCAGGCCTGCACCTCCAGGCCTGCACCTCCAGGCCGGCACCTCCAGGCCGGCACCTCCAGGCCTGCACCTCCAGGCCTGCACCTCCAGGCCGGCACCTCCAGGCCGGCACCTCCAGGCCTGCACCTCCAGGCCTGCACCCCCAGGCCTGCACCCCCAGGCCTGCACCTCCAGGCCGGCACCTCCAGGCCAGCACCTCCAGGCCTGCACCTCCAGGCCTGCACCCCCAGGCCTGCACCCCCAGGCTTGCACCCCCAGGCCTGCACCCCCAGGCCGGCACCTCCAGGCCTGCGTTCAGATACAGCTGACACTGAGACTGTCGTGTCAAACAGTCTCTTGTTGTGAGAGTCAGCTGGGAGGACCACACCCAGGGTCTGCTACACCTGAGGCTCACCTGTGAGGCTGGGGCCAGACAAGCAGAGAGCACGGCCCCTCTCCTCTTTCTCCTCTTTCTCCTCCTCAGACAGAAACAGACAGACAGACAGACAGACAGAGGGCTCTTTCAGGCATCGCCCCTCACACGCAGCTCTGCACCCTAGAAGCCCCCCGCCCTGGGAAACCCACAGAGGATGGCTGACATTTTACAGGAAACACAAGCTGCAGGGATCTCTGCTTGAAAACAGAAACCATGGCTGGAGACAAAGGGGGGAAAGAGGAGCAGGAGAGTAGAAAGGGATGGTTGGGAGGGAGGCAGAGAGAGGGAGAGTTTGTTTGTGCGAGAGTTAGAGAGAGAGAGAGAGAGAGAGAGAGAGAGAGAGAGAGAGAGAGAGAGAGAGAGAGAGAGAGAGAGAGAGAGAGAGAGAGAGAGAGAGAGAGAGAGAGAGAGAGAGAGAGAGAGAGAGAGAGAGAGAGAGAGAGAGAGAGAGAGAGAAAAGAGATGTGAATCTGATTACATGTGCAGAGGGGTGAATTGGATACACCCCATTGTTGAACTCTCCCCACCCACCCAGGGACAGATGGAGGGAGACAGGGAGACGGAGAGCGAGAGAGAGAGAGAGAGAGAGAGAGAGAGAGAGAGAGAGAGAGAGAGAGAGAGAGAGAGAGAGAGAGAGAGAGAGAGAGAGAGAGAGAGAGAGAGAGAGAGAGAGAGAGAGAGAGAGAGAGAGGAGGGGAGGAACATTCTACCTCAGGGGGAAACACTGTATTTAGGATTTTGTCGAGCCAGAGAAAGAGCGAGTACAGTTACAGGTCAATGCCATGTGTTTAAATGATAGCATGAGAGAACAGTGTGTATCACCTTACTCAAAGCCTTGCCTTAGCATAATGTTGCACCAACATTCACAAGTCTGACTACTCCAGGGGGCATACAGGCAGACGACAGGGAGGGAACAGGACCAGGACACTCAGACCACAATGTATCCAAAACATTATTCAGTCAAACAAAATGTGACCAAATCACAAAAACAGACCTCAAATGCAAAACCGAGTTCCGGTCTTCAGGTTTCCAAACAGTGGTATAACAACACAGAACATTTTAAAAGCAGCCATTTGAAGTCGTATAGAGTTGTGTTGTGGTTAGTTCGCAAAGTTAATTCATAACTGCAGATAAACACATACTTCAAGTGGATATGGTTGTTGAATTTGGCCGGATACAAATGTTACTTATTGGTTCACTTATCTGCCGACTCAGAAGACTTTTGTAAGATTTTGATCAAACTGCCAGTCTCATAAAAGTAGCTGGTGTGTGAATAAAGTTGTCCTTGCTGAAATACCTCCTGTATGTGATAACATTGTTGCCAGTGAAGCAGACTCCATAAAAAAATACACGATTTCATAAGAGTTATAATTGTGTCACACCAAAGCCTTCAACCTCTGGACTGAAAAAAGGCCTTACTGTGAAGAGGCCTTTCATTGCTAAGATACAAGCTGTCTTGTGTTATGGGAAATGTAACAACGTTCAGCAGTTAGGCACTTCAGCTGTGTTATTATATTAACAGTCTGTATTACAGTGACAGAAATTGTGGCATGGTCTTTTTAGACGCTGCCAGCATACAGAGTAGCCTCTAGTGTCATGTCCCCGGGCTAGGCCAGGCCAGGTTCTAGTCTGTTCCGTCTGTTTATTCCAGGTCCAGTCATCCATTCCGTTCCTTCACTCCCTCCCGATAACTCAACTCCCCTGCGGCTCATTCCCTCATCAACACCACAGCTCTTAAACCCTGGACTGTCATCCACTACTCGCCAGTTTGTTGAATCACCGAACCCACATCTGTATTCTTGGCTTTCTGTGATTGATTCTTCTACGCCTGTTTTTGTGCTAATGCTTGTTCCTGTCTACCACCAGATCACCACTTCCAATCCTCCGTTCCTCCTACCGGTACCCCGCTCCACCATCCACCAGTTACCCCACTTCAACCATCCTCTCTTGTCTCTATAAAGGTTCAGCACACAACTAGACTGACGTGTTTGTATGTGTGTAGTGGGTTAGGGTCCTCAGTTCAGCTGTGTCATGTAGTAACCTTGACTTACTGTACACATTGGTTATATAAGCTAGAAGTCATCTAAAATGTACACTATTGTTGTGATATAATATCAGGTTGTCAGTTAACTCACCTGCTTTGTGGAACGTTACACCAAAGACCGAGCATTGTTAGTGTATAACTTGAATCATAGGCCTACACACACAATAGACCTCCAGAACAGACTTAACTTACTATGTGTCTCATGATTAGCGTTATAGATTGTATCTTTAGAACTATAGAAGCTATTCATCTGCCAAGAGGGCTTTAAACCTACTGTACCAATGTCATTCAGTTTTAGTTTGGCATCAATCTTGCACATACAAAAACATTGACGTATAAACAGTAAACGAAACAATTCTGCGGGCATTGCCCTGGACACAGACACGGCGAATCTGGAGAACCTTTTAAGAGGCAGCAAAGTGGGCAATGATGAAGTAAAAACATGGCTGGTTTCTTGTTGGTAAGAATCTGACGAACTGGCAACACAGTGATCACGTAATATATATACATAGGCCTATATATTGTCATGATATGCGAGACACTTCTTAATGTTAATGTTTATTAATCTAACATAGTTACTTTCCAGCCTTGGGGCTAGCTAACTGCGTATCAATGCACTAGCCCGATTCTGTGAGTAACTTACATGTAAGGATACTGCGAAAGATAAATCAATCCCAGATAGATTTCAACAATAACAACAAATCACTACACATACAGTATGTGCTACAACACGTGTAGAAATGACACATGGCCCATGTCATGGGTGTTGCTACAGGTCAGGGAACCACTAATAATGAAGACTTTGGGACAGATACCTATGCGTTTCTAGTAGCCTATCATCACATCAGTGAGCATGACAATGATCCTGTGTAACAAACAATTTATCCTTTTAGGACAAGGTGAAAGGCCTCAAAGAACAGTTTGTACACCTTTATGACAGTAATGGTCTCTCAATTTTCTGCTGAGGTATAAAAATACCCGCTTGTAAATAAACAGTCCATCAAGATGATCTATGGCTTTAAGCTCTGGAGTCCTTCTGCTGCAGCTGAGAGAAACACCACCTGTTCATCTCATGCTGTCACACGCACCTCTGGCCTGGCCTGGCCTGGCCTGGCCTGGCCTGGCCTGGCCTGGCACACTGGAGGAAACTGAGTATTCATACAGTCTCCCTGGAGACCGTGGAGGAAAGTCTGAATCACAGAGAGGTAGAATGGATCCTTATCTAGTGTTTCTTTTGTTAATTCAATGGAATAATTCTCTCTACAGTCAGGACAGCTGAACCTGAATGGGGGCTGAGAAGATGGAGGGGTGGAGGCGGAGGTCTAGGAGATCTAGACAGGAAGTCTATTTGAATTCTAATCCAAAACACACTGGAAACAACAGTAACTCTTTCCCGCCCTCTAGTGTAGAGTTGTAATCAAAGCAAGAGAGATAAACCACTTATGAGTGAACACTGACACCTAAAGGTGAGGAATTCATTCATCAGCTGCATGACAAACATACTTTTGTACCTGTATTAATTGCTGTGATAACGCTCCGGACTGCATGGACTGTCTCATGTTGCACCCTCTGACTCTAAAGAACCCAACGAAGAACAACTTTGTTAGATTATATTTAACTGTAATACATCTTTGGTAAAATAGGTTATGCGTTGGCCGGGAATCGAACCCGGGTCAACTGCTTGGAAGGCAGCTATGCTCACCACTATACCACCAACGCCTGCGAAAGGTGTTCTCACCAATACCACCAACGTATGCCGAAAGGGATTCTGGGAATTCCAGAATCTTACTTTCCGTTACTTTTCCCATTCTTTTCCCCTTCGTTCTCTATGATGATAATGATTTCAAGAGGTTTTTATAACCATGAGCGTTACTTCCCCAAAAGTTTTTAAGTTGTTCTCAAACTGTCTACTGTGCCCTGTCTGTTCTACCTACACATCCATGGTTTAACTTTCCGTGGGTGCACCTGAGCCAAGGCCCAAACGGGTACATGTCATTTAATCAACGTTTGACATGCTATGTATTCATAGTGTAATGACAAGTGGAACGACAAGTGGAACTTTAAACGTATCTCCCTGTCAGTAGTTGATATTTTGAAAATTGAAATGTGTACACTTTAATTGTAGGCCTACGTGAGCTAAAGTCAACAAAGAACAATAACTTTAGCAGATAATTTAACATACTGTAGTATATCTTTTGTAAAAAAATATTTGCATTAGCCGGGAATCAAACCCGTGTAATTTTAACGCGCGGCAGTTTGCTGAGTAGTCTTAACTTCCTTAACATTTCCCATTCATTCTCTATGGCTAGTTTTAACCATATCGAATACTACCATTTATGGCCACTATGGGGATTTGGGGGGCGCTGTTTCGCCTTTTCCTTATGCAATTGCCAGATGCGTCTCAAATCAGATTTTTTTTTAGAGAACTACAGTACACGTCTCTGCAATCTAAGGTAATATATCCTCAGATCTGGATAGATCAGAGCCATAGAAAAAGAGAGTTGCGACACTTCCATAGACTCCCATTGTTATCGAGGAATGCGGAAGTAAAGCGTGTCACATGCGACCTGTAGTTCCAAACATTGCATTTTCTACCGTTCAACCCCATTCATTTTCAGTGTCTCCGAAGCAAGTTAGCTGGTAAATTGATGAAAATCCTTAATTTTTTCATATTTTTACCACCACATATCAATTGTTATTAGTAGTATTTCATATAGCTAGCTTTAGATAAAGTTTATCGTAAGATTATAGCTTGTTTGATTCGAAACGCAGATAGAGCTAGACGGTCTAGCTAGTACTGTATCTAACATAAGCAACACTTTTACTGAAGCTAGCTAGAGAGCACGTGTATCATAACCATAAGTCAGTTGGCTTATAGTCTGTCAAATTAGTTCTAATTATTGGTGTTCGTTGGCATACAAAGTAAGTCTTCTATATATAGCTCTTATTAGCCTAGTTAGTAGAGCTAGCAACAATGAATTGCAAATTAAGTGGTCCGAAGCAAGTTGGCTGGTAAATTCACGAAAATCCTGCATTTTTTCATATTTCGACCACCACATATCAATTGTTATTAGTAGTATTTTATATAGCCAGCTTTAGTTAAAGTTTATCGTAAGCTTGTTAGATTCTAAATGCAGTTGGAGCTAGACTGTAGGTCTACGTAAGCAACACTTTTACTCTAGCTAGCTGTACATGTATCATAGCCAGAAGATCACCGGATCACTACAAACAAAAGGAGTGGAAGAACACAGGACATATTGTACAATAAAATGTTTTATTGAATGCAGTTGGTTGCCTTGTTTATTCTGTTCTATTTACCAAACTCCTTGTCTTAAATTGAGCAGTTGCTGGTGATAATGGTTAGATTCAACTTGCATCAAGTACTACACATATAAGTGTTGTTAATGTGATAGGCTAAATTGTAAGTGGGCTGATGAATAAAAAAACGTTTAACAAGACCCATTTACTTCAACCGTCTAAAGTTAAACGTTAAGTGGAACAATATAGTCCTCATTAGGCTATTGTTTGGTATGTACAGTATGGTACAGTACCGTTTGTACAGTATGGTAGCTAGCATAGCCATTTCTAGCTCTGCTTCACAATAGTGCGTTATGTATAAGTTCATGTAATACATACATGTTAATAAAGTATCAGACATACATGATACAACACACCAGTAACCAATTGACATTATGTGTTAATATACCGAAAATGTCCGTGAATCGAGATGGTGCTGCTGTCTGTCCCGCCGAAAACCATTCAAACAGGTTGACAGCAGTGGGGGTTTTGTTTAACTACAGGGAGCTACCGGAACCACGTGACAAAAAAGCTCTAGCTTTTTTCCTGTGTTTCACTGGCAGTGAGTGTTCACAATGTTGTATTTCACTCCATTCTACACTAAACACGTCAGGGAGGACTGCCTTTTGTAGATACGAGTCTGCTGAAGATAGCCAGAATATCGGATTTCTTTAACCGAGCCTGTTTCATTCATCATTTGCCTGAGAAAGCGACTTCCGTTGGCCAGCTTCATTGAAAACCATTCAAACCGGTTGACAGCAGTGGGGTTTTTTGGAACTACAGCGAGCTACATGAACCACGTGATCACGTGTCGGCGAGATCAAAGCGTGTCGCAACTCTCTTTTTCTATGGCTCTGGGATAGATCATAAGATGGCTAGCTAAATCATGAAGGACCGTGTTTAGAAAATTACATTTAACTGTAATATATCTTTTGTAAAATAATGTTTGCGTTGGCCGGGAATCGAACCCGGGTCAACTGCTTGGAAGGCAGCTATGCTCACCACTATACCACCAACGCCTGCCGAAAGGTATTCTCACCACTACCACCCAACCTATGCCGAAAGGGATTCTGGGAGTCCCAAAATCCTACTTTCTGTTACTTTCCCCATTCTTTTCCCATTCCTTCTCTGTGATGAGAATGATTTCAGTAGGTTTTTAAAAGAAAAAGAGTGTGTTTTAGTGAACAACAATTTATTTGAAACTTTTTTGTGAACAACTATTTATTTTAATCTCTTCGTCTTCATGTACTGTAGATACAATCTATTCCTGATAAGTCTGCCCCTATAGGAGGCATCAGGAACAGCAGATTTGTATAACTGTCAGGGCCGTTAAACTGACAGGTTTGGTGCCTCCCCCTTCTCGCGCTACCGATCTGCATTGTTGCAGTCTTTCATTTCTCGTATTTGTTTCCCCAAAAGTTTGAAAATTGTTTTCAAACTGTCAACTGAGCCTACCCTGAGGACCAGGGTTCAGAAAGGCTGCCATAGACAAACGTGTTGTTAGTAATTCAAAGTTTGCGTCCCTAGGTGACACTATTGTATTGATAAAATCTTTGTGAACGGTCTGTGAATTGTCATTTTCACTACAGAAGACTGTGTTTTGCTCCTGTTACCATGAGTACTGAACAGAACTGAAAATAAAAAAAATTGTGGGTTTGGTATAATGTTTTGTCTTAGGCCTAGTATCCTTATTGGAAACAGTGTGTGTGTGTGAGGGAAAAGATTAGGCACATTAAAGCTGCAAGAGGTAATTCTGTAATCGTAAAATAGATCAATATGTTGCTGTGGATATACTGATTTAAATTAATCTATAGACGCTACCACTAATTACTGTTTTGTCCCATTGTGTTATTGCACAGTGACTTTGAAGATCAAACATAAGATAGTTAGGGAGTTAATTGTGAAACTCCTATAGGAGGCATGTATTAACTATGGTGAAGAGCCGGTTCATGTCTTGTGTGTATAATTTGACATCACATAGGCTTTGCTTTCATTCCCAAACTACCATTATCCTCATTGAAGAACTGTAACAAGAGAAAAACTTGAAGCAATATGTCTTTAGGACTTAATGTGATTTTGATCACAATGATGTGTAAATATTTTACAAGGAGGATCAACGCACCCTTCCACTGTTATTTGCGGTAGGACAGCCAGACACAATCTATTGTCCTCTAAGCATGAAGTCATCCTACCTTTCCTTTTTTCTATAACGAGCCCACAGAATAGCCTACTAAAGGTGCAAAGACCTGTTTTGGGAATGCGCAAACAAAACACATGTTCTTGGGCATAATCTATTGAGCTCTTTCTACTGTACGTTCAAAATGCAAACTGTCAAGTTATCGTACTTACTATGCGGAATGTATTTCTTTTTCTTGCCAGTGCATGACCAACTGTGGCATACATTTTGTTCTATGGTCATAGAAACATGAGGCAGGCGCAGTTATTGGCCACGCAGGTGATTTTTTTAATGAGATGCTCTCACCCTTTACGTATCAGCTTCCAGATCGGTATTGGATGACATCTTTAGGGGGGGAAACTCCACGCTCTATGTTACTGGCCATCAAACATTAATGACTCTCAAATTGTGTTTTGTTGTTTTGTGAAGTTGACATTAGAAACGTTTGGGATTTTCGAGTGCTGTTATATGCATTCGCACCCACCCAACTGGAATTGTTTTTATTATTTTTGCTGAATTTCCGCCCAGTATTAACTGTATACACAATAGGACCAAATATTGGACGGAAATATTCATAATTTATCTTCATACATGGATGTGTATTTTATAGCGACACCAACGTCGTATCAACGTTACTGCATGCTTTGTTCGTGACGTCACGACCAATTCCCTGGTCTTCTGCTGCCAGAGCTGGACTGGGAGAAAGGGGAGGTCTGAAGATCGCACCCGGCATCCATCGTGGAAACTTGCACTTTTATTAAGGAGCAAGTCTCGGAGTACAGCCGCAAATCGAAGTGCATACGGTATGTAACATCGGCAAGCGTTATTTACTAGCATTCAGACAACCTACTGGAATTCAGGGATGTAAAATCAGTCAGTACTTGCTTGCTAGCAAGCCCTATGGAAATGCCAGGCAGCTTGAGCTTACTGATGCTAGTGCTAGTATTGGTGGAGACTGTCAAAACACAGGAAGGGATTGCCATCAGGTCGCGTATGTTCGTCCTCAAGAAAAACAATGCAGTCCAGTAGTGTGAAATGAATACAAACCGCCTCACATAATAGTCACTTTAATGAATAGCATCGATACCGAGTTAGGGGGAGAATGGGATGCTGGGAAATTGGATATTTGACAGACAGCCGCTCTGGGACAACATTCAGTATTGGAATCACCATCAGGTTCATTACCCCGGTACAGGAGTGTTTGTTCCCAGCTGTAATTAAAATGCACTACTGCGTAGGCCACATTATGGAATAAAATATCAGGTGCATTCATGTTGTGCTTTGCCACAGCTCAAGTGAACTGAATTTACAGCAAACATAAATCAGTCTGAAACGATACACGGACACGTATGAGGCCTGTATCCAAAGTGCACAGTTTGACAACAATCTGAAAACTGTACAAGGTTTTGGTATTGACAGAGTTGGGTGGATGGTTGCAGTACGCCATCTATGAATTGCTGTTCTTTCGTCTCGTTCTGTGCAGGCCTACTTGGCCACTGCAAACGATCTAATCCTAGCATGTTTATGATTATATAAGACTGAGTGCTTTTTGTTATATGACTGAAACTCGGCAAACTGATGGAATATGCTTTTCCTTGCTTCTCTTGGGTGACCGGGTATAGCAAAACTGTCATGTCTATTTCTTAATGGACTTTGACCTGAAGTCATGTCCATTGTGTTTTACGAGTGAAGTGTCCTATCAGTCATGCCACAGGGATGCTGCTCATTGTGACAGAGGTGTTTTTCCTGGGTGGACATCCTGCTAGTAAATCTTGACAGGGGGGTCAAAGTACTTTCAGGAAATACTCTTTCCTCTCAGCAATGGGATTCCATTTCTAGATACCTTTGACAGTGAAGGTTGTCATTGATTCTAGTTTTCAGTTTTGTCCGTGTTTTACAAGCTGCTTAGGGTCTTTATCCACATGTCCATCAAACCCCTGTCAGTCAAGTAAGATAAGAAAAATTCTGTATTGAACCGTTATTATAACTCGTTGTCACCACAATAAAGTGTCAGTCAGGTGTTGTGAAGACTTTTAAGATGAGGTGCTACTGAACACAGGAACACTGAGGATCTAACACCGGAGAATCTTGTGGCATCCTTTTCGCTAGCTCTCTGTGTCTCTCTGATGGTGGTTAGAATGAGGGGAAAACAGGATGTCCCAATATATGACCAGAGGGGACTTTTTAACCCTTTCATCTCCCAGCAGAACAGGCCCACACTGAGCAGCCTGGGCCATGGATGGTGAGGGAATGGGACGAGGCAATATCGTGTTTCCGGGAGGGGGAGGGGGTGTGACGCAGAGGCTGGGACCCCATTCACTCGTCCATGTGCCTTTGTAATTAGTGGAATGTGAGATGAATTAGTCGTGCTCCAGTGAGCAGACTAAAGTCTCTGTGCAGTGCGATGGAGAGGGTCACCTTACACAGTCTGTGTGCCTAGACCCCTGTCTCCAGGTGCACTGTGGTCTGCTGGAGTCTACACAGACACACACACACACACACACACACACACACACACACACACACACACACACACACACACACACACACACACACAGGTGTTATTGTTTGGTTTTATTTAGAGACCCTAAACTTACCTGAGACTGAGGCTGAGAGACCAGTGTTGTGTTGGTGGCTCTGTGATATGTGATATCGTCACGGTCTATTGTACTTCTTTCATTTTGTCTGTAAAAAAAGACTGTGTTCACGAACTGGTCTTACAGTTAGTCTGAGGTCAGACTGTCTAGCCTTTGGATGCATTACATTTTGGGTTAATGGCTAAGTGTTCTTATTTTTTCATTTAGTTAACCATGGCTTAACTCTGCAGAACCTTCCTTGCTTACCAGGTTGCCTTCAATGGTTTAGCCTAGAAAGAATGCAAATGAACCCAGCCCATCACCATGGCAGGTAGCATAACCATAGCAACACAGAGCATAGGTCTAACCATTCTCTCTTCCTATTGGATCATGTGCTGCTGACCTTTGGAGCCCAGGCCTCCTCATGGTATGAAGTTAGGATTACTCACGCTGTGTGAGACAATGTAGTACAGAAGGTGACAGTTTAGTTTGTGCTGCACACAGTTTAATACTGTACTGTGTGCCGCTATTTGGTGTTGCAGATAACAAGTGGGTATCAATGTTTTGGGTGTGGACCTGATTGTGAACCATTTTGACAGTTGTTGCCACAACAAGACCATTTTTAGACTACTTGATTGCAGAAAACACAACTGGGCCCGTTATAGAATTCATGTTTGGAATCTAAACTGCAGAGTTACAGTGTTTTCCTTTTGTTCTACGGTATGTCAAAGTAGTTCAGAGAGAAAGTGTTAACTCATGCATGATGTTTCTTATTTTATGTAATATAGGAATAGATTATTTCCTCTTCCTCCCTTCCAATAACCTTGCTAGTGCTCTGCTCGTTAGGTCAAATGTTCCCAGGGGAAACTTTGACCTATATTAAACCAACGCTCTCTCTGGAACATGACAAGCTCATGACAAGGAGGCTGTGTAGCAGAGGTTACTGTCCTTGTCATTAAGACAAGGACAGTAGCGTCAAAGCGTCTGCTAAATGAATAAATGTAAATGTAAGACGTTCTTCTACTCTGAGAACGTCTCTTTTTTCTATCCAACATTTTTAGCATCACACATTTTTATCAGCAGTCACTGTTCTTTCTTCAGCAACATTCACATCTTTTATTCATTATTCACAAAGCCTTAAAAATATATTTACTTTTTTAATCTGTCCTGCACAAACTTTCCTTCTGTGATGCTCAACGAGTGCTTAAGAAACTGCAGTCAGTCCAGCAGGCTCCTCTTACTGACTGTCTGTCTGTTCTGGGCCTAGTGCTAGTTTCTGAGTGTCCACTGCTGTTTTCCTGCCAGACGCATTTGGCTCCAGAGCCTCAATGTGTTTTCCATGTTCCCTTTGACTGGACAAGACCAATGGGATCTGGGAGATTCTCGTCTGCTCCAAGGGCCCTGTGTGTGTGTGTGTGTGTGTGTGTGTCTCTCTCTTATCTGCATGTCTGCTCATTGGGACTTGACCAGACTTTCCTGCCCATTCATTTTCAGGCAGCAGTATGGCGTTTCTTACCTCATGCACATTGAATCATCTCATGTGTATCTGTGTAGTGCGAGCAGATCACACAGAACTGAGACCTCAGCGCCTGGGAGGACAAGATATGAGGGAAGAGATTCTGCTGTGCAGCTCTCAAGGGACCAACTGGGGGCCGTTGTTTCCTGACAGAGAACAGACCAAGCTGTGTCTGTCTGACAGCTTGTTTTCATAAGAATGAAGCCTTTTAGTCTGAAACTGATCTATAAAATTGTATGAATAAACTTGAGGAACTGAGACCAAATCAAAGTTAGCAGATTATTTTCGTAAGTGGGTTAAGCAGCTAAATTGAAAATGATTTAATGTTCCAAGTCTGCCTCAAGACCTTTTTTTGTGAAATATTAAACTTTTTTAGTAGCTGTCTCACTGACAAAAACTATTTATGAGTGTTAGACTTCGACATGAGGGAGCTGATCCTCGTCAATGTTTAAGCTGTTGTACAGCTTTGTTAGTTAGGCATCGCATTTACTGTTTCTGCCTCGTGCTTACATCAGCTAATGGCAGTTGGCTGGACGGAGGAGTTAGCAGAGCTGTGTAGAGGAGAGCAGACCTGTCCAGTTTATTAGAGAGAAACCTGTAATCTGCTGAACCTGTTACACTCCCAGCATGGGCAGGGCTGCGGTCTGGGCAATTCCATCACTTATTGTACTGATTATTTGGCCAATGTTTAAAGACAATATCGAGTCATTTTAAAGCACAGTTTGTCATTTAGTAGGTCAACCACAGGGATGTGGTTTGGTTCCTATTGAACTTCCCCTTAAGCCCCAGCCTCCCTAGTAGTTATCTGCGTCTGAAGTGCCCTGTTCTGGCTCTTTGTCATGTTCATTTGTGCTCAGCTAAACCCCTCTTTCTGCCCAGGGGTCTGGCAGCCTGACTGGGTCAAACCTGCTTCGATAGACAGCATGTTGTCTACTGGTTAGCCACTGTGTCCTTGAGCCTCCAGTGTTGACTTAGCTTAAACCATTAGCCTGGGTTAGTTTGAAAACCTGTTATGTCAGGTAGCCGTGATGCATGTAATCATAAGCCTAATGACCCACTGGTCATGCTTGGGTGTGGGACCCATGTTATTGATGACACACCCTTTACAGTATAAACCCGTTTAACACACCTTTCCTCTCTGACTGGGACACAGGTCAGAACTCAACACGCACATCATCTGACTTCCTCTCAGTGATGCAAGCACTAACTGCTTTTAAATTATTTTATAACCACTAGATTCATTATCTGTGATCTTGCCTAATCTTAATCAGGCTACTCTTCCCTGTGATTATACGGCACCACACTTAAGGGGGTTTTCAGAATTTCATCAGATTGTGTCTGTTAAATTTTCATTTCTAAATGGGTAGGAAATTATGAGTTGTAAAAATACTGGCCTATTTATAGATCGTTATTAAAAACCTGGAGATGTTGCAGTGAAAGAAAGAGTCTTTGAGGCAGATTCAGAAGCTCTGAAGACTTGGGCTCTGGAGTTTTGTCCGGGCACATTCACAGCCGCCTCTTGGGCCTTTGTTTCTAAACATATCACAGGGTTTTGTGTCTCAGAGCGTCATGTGACCTTCCTGTACCATGACAGTGGTGTCTCAGTCCTCAGCGGACACAAGTCCAACAATCCTCTGCTTGTCTCTGATGAGGCAGAAGAGTGGGTTAAGCAGGCATAACTCTCAGGCCATCCAGGCTCCCCTACTTCCTCCTCTGTGGAAGCGTTGGGTTACCTTAGTGGCAAGATACCATCTGGCACTGAGGCCTTCTCTGCTCCACATGCACACATCTTAGCTGATCACTGGTATCTGGTTGAATCAACAATTTAGGGTTTTCGTGGCTGTTCATTATGCGCCTGTTTTATATTCGACTAATTCAGCAGTTTTGTGTTAGGTGACAGAGAGGCCTTGATGTTTTATGTGTTAACTGAGCTGGAGACTGCATGGGGAACTCACATGATACTGGTGTGATCGTGATGTAGTCTGGCCTCTGTTACGGCGACTGAGACACGATCTCACTTCAGTTAGTGCTGTTGACACAGTAGCTACCTTTTAATGTGATCTAAGCCTATACCTACTCGTGAGGAATCGAGGGAAAATAGTTGCCACAAACATTAACATGTTAAATCGTTGGTGTGCAATGCTAACTTCAATTTTACAGACTACTGAATAAGAAAATGCGTATACTCATAATCGCTTTAGTGGTAGGTACAGTAGGAGGAGAAACTTGAATGCAGGCCATAAGCCTAATAGTAATCCTCCCGCTACTGATACCAAACAGTGCTATGAAAATATAAATTAGTTTGCACTTTTAACACCCATGTTTTGGCTGTATAGATGCTGTAATGGTGGTCATTGTTCAGGAATTAGCATACTGTTTTTGAGCTGGGCTGTAAAATGTTGTGTTGAAGTGAGAGAGTCAGGTTTCTCCCTGCTTCGTTCTGTCTCTCTGTGGCTCGTTGGAGCTTGAGGCAGTTTCAGTTATACATGGTTTACTGCAGCTCATAACGCACTGTACAAAATGTCTGGCTGTAGTTCACTCTGGCCTGAGCCAATGAGGCTAGTTTAGGGTTTAGGTGCGATCAGCCCTGCTTTCTCAGGGCCAGTGACTGGGCAGGCACAATATTTTTGTACACAAAAATTATGCATCTGTCCCTTTCACAAATGTTGCCAACTAAAGTTGTTCTTCGCAAACAGGTTCCTATGCTCACATTAACTTTATGAAATGCACAATACAGTACCTTGAATGACAGCATTCAAATGTGGTCAGATAATCTAACTGGGTTAATGTGATAAGCAATCAGACTGTGGTATCAGGACGTTGGAGAGGTTGGATATTGACCTCACCTCATATCCTGAAGGGTTTTCAGGAAGGAATCACTTATTTAAATACATCATCAGAGGTCACCGCAGAGAACAGGAACCTTCAACTGAAAACATTTCAGACATGACAACATCACAGAGCTCAAGGGGCCAGGATCAAAACACATAAGCCTGGTTTTTAACAGTTACTAGCCAGGTGTAGGAAGTTACGATTATTCAATGGAAAGCACCGTATGACGAGGCAGCTCACCCTAGTGGAAGAGTGTACACAGCCAGGTAAACGACAGTTCAAAGCACAAATCGCTGATAACCTTCAATCCATGTTTAGTCATGCCTGACTGGATTGAAGAACATTCCAGACTCATACAGCCGTCTGATTAATGACACAGAGAGTTGGCATGAAAACAGATGACATATGAAGTTTAAATTTTGACAGCAGGCCACTGTTTTTTGAGTAATAAACTTTGGAACTTGGTTTTACTTTTCGGCCTTTTTTCTAAACATGCAAACAAATGTGTTCACTATCGTCTATGATCTCACTCATGTTAAAAGGATCAGATTTCTCCCTTGGCGTAAAGTTAGGCTTAAGCAAGACTGTTAGTTTGTAAGTTGTGAAAACAGTTTGTACTTGCAGACCCCGTTGCATGGGGATAGGCTGACTGACCAAGTCTACAGTAGCTGTACAAGCCCCATTAGATGAAAAGCTCCACTTATTTCCTTGTGAAATCCCAGGCTTACATATCTGCCATTGGATCATCGAAAATGTTTGTCTTTGAATGGGTCTGTTTGTTTTGGGTTTTGGATATGTTTTGATGGGGATTTCTTCATATGACAGCTGTGGTTCTTATGAAGTTTTCACCCAAAGCATGACCTAAATTATTGATAATGGAGCTGGTGTGAAAATCTCTTTCTCTTCTGTCTGTGTTGTGGGACCTTGCCAAACCCACCAGCTTGGTGATTCAGGCAACATAGTCCCATCTGAGACCAGCTCACAGAGAGAGGAAGCACTCATCTAGCCACGGGGTTTGACATTTCTGTTTGCTTATGACATCTGCCATAAACTAGCCAACAGTTTTGCGAAAGGCCAAATTATGTTAAGTAGTAAATTGTTGCTTGATTCAGGCCACAACACATTTTGAAGTGAGCTTTAGTTATTAGATCCTGCTTTGAATATGATATCAGAGGTTCTCTCGCTTCAATCATGTCTGTAGAGTAACCGTGCTCTCTGGATCTAAACGTCAGTGTAGTGTCAGTGACATATCACCTGACCCACCTTGCTCTGTGATTCAGCTCACACTGTTTTGACCACCAGTGTCGTCAAACAAAACCACGGTCTTGTTTTTAGGAGTCACAAGTCTACTCACTAGCCTGGTTGTAATGTCTGTTTTTCAGTCTCACACATGGCTGTAGTTTGTGGCCTGTTGTACCTTTTAGAGCACAGGAGGAGGGAGGAGGGAGACAGGAGAGAGAGAGAGAGGGAAGGGGAGGGAGGGAGAGAGAGAGGGAAGGGTAGAGAGAGGGAGAGAGAGAGGGAAGGGTAGAGAGAGGGAGAGAGAGAGGGAAGGGGAGGGAGGGAGAGAGAGAGGGAAGGAGAGGGAAGGGGAGTGAGGGAGAGAGAGAGGGAAGGGGAGGGAGGGAGAGAGGGAAGGGTCGAGAGAGAGAGGGAAGGGGAGGGAGGGAGAGAGAGAGGGAAGGGTCGAGAGACAGAGAGGGAAGGGTCGAGTAAAGAGGGCTAGAGGGTAAGATGGAAAAAGGGATGGATAGTTAAGTACAACTTTACGACAGCCAGTAGCTGGTCAAACAGAAAGACACACACACTCACAGTTCCTGTGATGTGACCATGGTGTTCCCATTATTGTGTTGTTATGGATCAGCCTGGGGTATCTGAGTTCAGCTGTCTGTAATAAGAGGCCCTAGAGAATGACAGTGGGGAAGTGTCCCCATACGCTGGTTGCTTTCAGAGCTTACATCATTGAAGTATCACCATCATTAACCGTTGGCCACTGTATGAAGCTTTGACCTGAGAATTAAGGTAAAAAATATTTGCAAGTGTAAAACTGAACATAAACGCAAAATATAGATTTTAATTTTCAAAAGCGCTGAAACGATTTGTATCTTCGAAATACGATTTTCAAAAGCATTTTTTGTACGCTTGCGTAATTTCAGTGCGACAAAGTTGTAGAGCTTTGCACATGCTTTCAGTTACTCATTTCACACATATAATGTACTGAGAAGCAAATCATGGAATTTGCTTTACAGCAACTTAAAGCCCTCAAGTGATTGTCACCGATGACTGTAAGGGTCTTGAATGCAGTGACCGCCCTGATCACAGGTGTGATATGCTGCTGTGTTCTCCAGAGCCCAGCACAGGTGTGATATCCTGCTGTGTTCTCCAGAGCCCAGCGCAGGTGTGATATCCTGCTGTGTTCTCCAGAGCCCAGCACAGCGATGGAGGACGGGAAGCCGGTTTGGGCGCCCCACCCGACGGACGGGTTCCAGCTGGGGACGATCGTGGACATCGGAGCCGACAGCCTGACCATCGAGCCTCTCAAACAGAAGGGGAAGGTGAGAGAACCAGGACACCGCAAACCACATTCATCACTAACTGTTTCTCTTCACAATACACAGACAAGAAACATAATCAGTGTGGCAGTGATTTTCGACTCATTAGAGTTGTTGTCTGGAAACTTGAAGCCTGTCCGTGCCTATGGGGACATGTCTGAGTCAGTGTATCTACGGTGAAGTGTCTCTTATGTGGTCAAGTAGCTTCTCAACAGAGGCCTCCATATTACCACTAATTCACTTTTCTGCCTGGCTAGGTGGTTTATTGCTCTGTGCAAAGCTCTTGGTGGAAACAAGACTCTGTTTCTATAGTTACACATAGCTTCCTGTCCTGTTCTCATGTTTGTCATCCAACTGCTTATCCACCGAGCGTCCTCCTCAAACCACCTGCCCGCTACTAGTGTTTACATCTCGCCTGTGAAACACGGTCCTGTCATTTCCTTCACCGCTGAGGATGTTCTGAGAGCTCAACAGTGTGTGTGCCTGCTTGCTTGCTTGCTTGCTTGCTTGTCTGTCTGTCTGTCTGTCTGTGCTTACATGTGTATCTGGTTTGGTCCACGTCTCGTGTGTGTGATCTACTGCCGGACGGATGTGTCTGTTTTCCGGACGTTAGTCTCGGGTCCGGACGGCGGTCACTGTGACAGGGAGACTGAGGGACACAGTGTCCATTCTGTCCTGCGGCAGCTAGTCCGTGCCAGTGTCTGTGTGCCTCGCTGGCCTGGCAGGCTGGCAGGCAGGCAGGCAGACCGCCGGGGAACACGTCAGGAGGGAAGGCTGCTCGGAGCGTGACACGTCGTCACACAGCCACAATGACTGAGTCTGTGGTCCTCTGTGTTAGGTAATGTGTCCCCAGATGGTTTCCACAGTTCCCTAGCAGTAAACTGGAGAGGAGAAGGAAGAGAGAGGGAGGGAGCGAGGGACAGTAAAGGAGAAAGAAGGAAGAGAGAGGGAGGGAGCGAGGGACAGTAAAGGAGAAAGAAGGAGGAGAGGGGAGAGAGAAGAAGAGGGGGAGGACACTATCACCCTCTCCCAAGCCCTGTTTCCTCTCAGTCTCCTCGTGTGGCCTGGCTGGGGCTCCTGCCAGCGGGAGAATGTGGAACATGCCACGGCAGGAAAGAATGAGTGGACTGTACGTCACCTTGGCAATGGGACTCGGAGGTCTTAAAAACATGCCTCTTTAATTGGACAGCTTAAACCCTGAGAGCAGTAGTGAGGTCGACAGGGCCCCCAGCATGACCAGTGAGGGGCAGGCTGTGTTTGGTCTCGACCAGTGAGGTGCAGGCTGTGTTTGGTCTCGACCAGTGAGGGGCAGGCTGTGTTTGGTCTCGACCAGTGAGGGGCAGGCTGTGTTTGGTCTCGACCAGTGAGGGGCAGGCTGTGTTTGGTCTCGACCAGTGAGGGGCAGGCTGTGTTTGGTCTCGACCAGTGAGGGGCAGGCTGTGTTTGGTCTCGATCAGTGAGGGGCAGGCTGTGTTTGGTCTCGACCAGTGAGGGGCAGGCTGTGTTTGGTCTCGACCAGTGAGGGGCAGGCTGTGTTTGGTCTCGACCAGTGAGGGGCAGGCTGTGTTTGGTCTCGACCAGTGAGGGGCAGGCTGTGTTTGGTCTCGACCAGTGAGGGGCAGGCTGTGTTTGGTCTCGACCAGTGAGGGGCAGGCTGTGTTTGGTCTCGACCAGTGAGGGGCAGGCTGTGTTTGGTCTCGACCAGTGAGGGGCAGGCTGTGTTTGGTCTCGACCAGTGAGGGGCAGGCTGTGTTTGGTCTCGACCAGCTCCAACCCTGTGTGTCCACACAGACATCTCTGACCTCTGTCCAGCACGGGTCCTTTATTGTACACTCAGGTGGAACAGGCCTTTTGTGGCAGATAAGACGGTTATTTAGACCACGTTAAAGTATGCCTATATTTACCACCTTCAGTTGAGTGACTTGCTTTTGTCGAGTTGTTTTCCATTGCCGCCATGAGTTTGGATCTGGAGCATGTCAGGGTGGTGGTACGGTGGCTGGAGGGGTGACGTCAGCCGACACCTCATGAGCCTGAAAACACGAGACTCAGCCTTGCTTTGATGTTTCAAGTCACACAAGCGGAGCCAGACTTTTGTTTGTTTTTGTTTGTTTTCAAGCAGCTCAGGAGCATGTGACCGTGTTTCCTTTCACACTGTAGCCGTCCTTACACTCCGAGAGAGAGAGAGAGAGAGAGAGAGAGAGAGAGAGAGAGAGAGAGAGAGAGAGAGAGAGAGAGAGAGAGAGAGAGAGAGAGAGAGAGAGAGAGAGAGAGAGCGAGCTTGTTAGCCATCAGTGTTCAGTGCTTGCGATCTCTCCCAGCCTGCTAGCTCCCAGCCTCGCAGAGCTGAGCACTGCTGCTCAGACACACACGTCCTGCTGTCCTGGACGTGTGGTCGGACGTCTGTGATTGAGGTACGAAAGGCTGCAGCTCGCGGCCGTGCCTCGCTACCCGATCCCCCATCCAGTTTCTCCCTCCCTCCAAATAATTCATCATGCCTTGATGTGTCGCTCACTGTTCAGCGCTGCAGCAGCCTGCTGTTTGAAGCTCTGTGGAAAGCTTGGATCAGTTGGCGTTCAGTCACCGAGGAGCTTGAGGTGGGGTGGGGAGGGGGGGGGGGGGGCTGGAGCTGGGGGGAGGGGGGGGGCACATATTTGACAAAGACTTGAAAAGACACCAACCACCCTGAAGTGTCAGAAAGGAACAGCAGCACCTCCTGACTCATGGTTTTTGTGTTGTGTTTTAGGTTTGAAGCTGTTTTCTCCATCTCCCACAATTATTTCAAACATTTGCAGACATTTCTGGTTCAGAAGTATGGCTTTTACTCTCTCCCTCACTTGTTTTTCTCATTTATTTATTTATTCCTTTTTACAGACATTTTTTGCCGCCGTTAACCAAGTGTTTCCTGCTGAGGATGACATCAGCAAACACGTGGAGGACAACTGTGAGTTTCAGAAAACTTTTTGTTTTCAACCCTGTCCTCTGCACTATATCCAGATTCATTTGCTCACTCAACTATCCCCATTTGTATCTGCACTGTTAATCAATGGGAACACTAAAACCCAATAAGTAAATGTTTCAATATGTAATTAGTTTCTCATGTTGACACATTCTCTCTTTCTTTGTCAGGTTCCTTGATGTACTTGAATGAAGCCACTTTATTAAACAACGTCCGTGTGAGATATAGTAAAGACAAAATTTATGTAAGTGCCCTGACGTGCATACATTTTAAGCCTTTGAACAGGTTTGAGCAGCAAGTTGAGGTTAGGACAGTCACTCATTACTGTCCCCTCACCCTCCACTGCATTCCCCCTGCCTCCTACTGTATGGTGACTCCACTCACACACTCACTCACACACAGACACACACACACACACACACACACACACACACACACACAGTCTGTGCCTGTCTTGCCTGCCTCCCTGCTGGTCTGTGTGTCCACCTGGGGCTCAGGTAACCTCAGTAATCACCCAGAGACTGATATCTTGTTCCCCACTGAACTTAATCAGGTCCTCTGGGGTGACGGTTGTCTAGAGGCCAGCTGGAGGCGAGAGCCAGCCCTCTCTGGCCTCTTCAGACGCCACCTAGTGGCCTCTTTGCCCACACACAGTCACTGGCACAGCTAAATGGGTTTAGGGTTAGGGTTAGTGTTTGAATGCAACATGTTAGATGCATGCAGAGGCCTGTTGTAACTCAGCAGCCTCCGTGTCCTCACCTGGGTTTAACTTCAGCATTTCTCACTCTCTCTTCCTGACAGACTTTTGTAGCTAATATCCTGATTGCAGTGAACCCGTACTATGACATCCCAAAGCTGTACTCTCCCGAAACCATCAAACAGTATCATGGGAGGTCTTTGGGTACACTACCACCACATGTCTACGCCATAGGTGAGTATGGTGCTGCAGCTGCACTTCTTCCTGTGTCCACTGGGGGGAAGTGTGGCTGACGTGCTGTTCTCTCCCAGCGGACAAGGCTTACAGGGACATGAGGGTCCTGAAGATGAGTCAGTCCATCATCGTCTCAGGGGAGTCTGGAGCAGGGAAAACTGAAAACACCAAGTTTGTGCTCAGGTACAGTCTCAACTGGCGGTTTGAGTTTAAACCTTCTGACTTCTGAATTTGTTAAAACATTAATATTTGATTCTTTTGTTCTCCTTTAACTAGATACTTGACAAGTTCCTATGGAACGGGACAAGATATAGACGAGAGAATAGTTGAAGGTGAGAAGGACTAACTTGTTCAACTTGAATCACAATTTTGTTTTTACTGTTTTTGAGATCCTTGAAACGTTCTTTTTTTCTGTTTTTTCTTTTCTTCAGCCAATCCCCTGCTGGAGGCATTTGGGAACGCTAAAACTGTCAGGAACAACAACAGTAGTCGATTTGGGAAGTTTGTAGAAATTCACTTCAATCAAAAGGTAAAAAAGATTCATTGTTAAAATGTTTTTTTGATCAATTATTATTATTTTTTAATGATAATGTGTGTGTGTCAGAATGCTGTTGTAGGGGGGTTCGTTTCCCACTACCTGCTGGAAAAGTCCAGAATCTGCCGGCAGAGTTCGGAGGAGAGGAACTACCACATCTTCTACCGGCTGTGTGCCGGGGCCTCTGAGGACATCAGCCAGAGGTTCCACCTTGGTTCCCCTGACACCTTCAGGGTGAGCGGTCCTCTCTGCCCTCCCTTCCTCTGCCCCCCTCTCCAGCCTGCTGTTTCTTCCTTAAGGAACCAGAACCACTCTACAGTTAAACAGTATGTCCCAGTTTTGGGAGACTGGGCCCAGGGATGTGAGGGAGACTGGGCCCAGGGATGTCTGGGAGACTGGGCCCAGGGATGTGAGGGAGACTGGGCCCAGGGATGTGAGGGAGACTGGGCCCAGGGATGTGAGGGAGACTGGGCCCAGGGATGTGAGGGAGACTGGGCCCAGGGATGTGAGGGAGACTGGGCCCAGGGATGTGAGGGAGACTGGGCCCAGGGATGTGAGGGAGACTGGGCCCAGGGATGTCTGGGAGACTGGGCCCAGGGATGTGAGGGAGACTGGGCCCAGGGATGTGAGGGAGACTGGGCCCAGGGATGTCTGGGAGACTGGGCCCAGGGATGTGAGGGAGACTGGGCCCAGGGATGTGAGGGAGACTGGGCCCAGGGATGTGAGGGAGACTGGGCCCAGGGATGTGAGGGAGACTGGGCCCAGGGATGTGAGGGAGACTGGGCCCAGGGATGTGAGGGAGACTGGGCCCAGGGATGTGAGGGAGACTGGTCCCAGGGATGTGAGGGAGACTGGGCCCAGGGATGTGAGGGAGACTGGGCCCAGGGATGTGAGGGAGACTGGGCCCAGGGATGTCTGGGAGACTGGGCCCAGGGATGTGAGGGAGACTGGGCCCAGGGATGTGAAGGAGACTGGGCCCAGGGATGTGAGGGAGACTGGGCCCAGGGATGTGAGGGAGACTGGGCCCAGGGATGTGAGGGAGACTGGGCCCAGGGATGTGAGGGAGACTGGGCCCAGGGATGTGAGGGAGACTGGGCCCAGGGATGTGAGGGAGACTGGGCCCAGGGATGTCTGGGAGACTGGGCCCAGGGATGTCTGGGAGACTGGGCCCAGGGATGTCTGGGAGACTGGGCCCAGGGATGTCTGGGAGACTGGGCCCAGGGATGTGAGGGAGACTGGGCCCAGGGATGTGAGGGAGACTGGGCCCAGGGATGTCTGGGAGACTGGGCCCAGGGATGTGAGGGAGACTGGGCCCAGGGATGTGAGGGAGACTGGGCCCAGGGATGTCTGGGAGACTGGGCCCAGGGATGTGAGGGAGACTGGGCCCAGGGATGTGAGGGAGACTGGGCCCAGGGATGTGAGGGAGACTGGGCCCAGGGATGTGAGGGAGACTGGGCCCAGGGATGTGAGGGAGACTGGGCCCAGGGATGTGAGGGAGACTGGGCCCAGGGATGTGAGGGAGACTGGGCCCAGGGATGTCTGGGAGACTGGGCCCAGGGATGTGAGGGAGACTGGGCCCAGGGATGTGAGGGAGACTGGGCCCAGGGATGTCTGGGAGACTGGGCCCAGGGATGTGAGGGAGACTGGGCCCAGGGATGTGAGGGAGACTGGGCCCAGGGATGTGAGGGAGACTGGGCCCAGGGATGTGAGGGAGACTGGGCCCAGGGATGTGAGGGAGACTGGGCCCAGGGATGTGAGGGAGACTGGGCCCAGGGATGTGAGGGAGACTGGTCCCAGGGATGTGAGGGAGACTGGGCCCAGGGATGTGAGGGAGACTGGGCCCAGGGATGTGAGGGAGACTGGGCCCAGGGATGTCTGGGAGACTGGGCCCAGGGATGTGAGGGAGACTGGGCCCAGGGATGTGAAGGAGACTGGGCCCAGGGATGTGAGGGAGACTGGGCCCAGGGATGTGAGGGAGACTGGGCCCAGGGATGTGAGGGAGACTGGGCCCAGGGATGTGAGGGAGACTGGGCCCAGGGATGTGAGGGAGACTGGGCCCAGGGATGTGAGGGAGACTGGGCCCAGGGATGTCTGGGAGACTGGGCCCAGGGATGTCTGGGAGACTGGGCCCAGGGATGTCTGGGAGACTGGGCCCAGGGATGTCTGGGAGACTGGGCCCAGGGATGTGAGGGAGACTGGGCCCAGGGATGTGAGGGAGACTGGGCCCAGGGATGTCTGGGAGACTGGGCCCAGGGATGTGAGGGAGACTGGGCCCAGGGATGTGAGGGAGACTGGGCCCAGGGATGTGAAGGAGTCCGACCTGCCGTCCTGGGTGTTTTTGAAAGCTGCTGTGTCACAGTACCACTAGATGGAGCTCACAGACATGGTTTCAAGAGGCTTCTTTTGGCACCAACTCCCCCTTTAAACAGTCCATCTGTCGGAACATTGAGTCACCGTATGATGTGTGTTGCAGATCTTTAAGGGGTGATGTTCAAGCTGCCCTGACACTTCCCTTTCCCAGCATCAGCTCTCGACATGCATGGTACCCTGCCAGGCTCTCTCTCTCTCTCTGTCTATGTCTCTCTCTCTCTCTCTCTCTCTCTCTCTCTCTGTCTCTGTCTCTCTCTCTCTGTCTCTCTCGACACAGTCTGCAGTAATGGAGATTGTAATGCCTAGATAATGGAAGTGGTATTTCTGCCAATCCCCCAATTAAATTCTGGACATAAGTATTGACCTTTTTGGAAGCCCTTGACTCACAGGGGAGGGTGAGGGCATATTTGGAACGCAGAGATGATTTTGCTTCAGGGTTGACAGAAGGAAGATTCCCATAGAAGCCTGAAAACGTTAATTGTCTTAATGTTAATGTTAAGTCTTTAGTACAGATCTGGATGGAGTCGAAAAAATATTCTAAAGTAAGTTTGGAGGTGACAGAAAGTCCAAGAGCAAAAGTAGAATCCTGCATCCACGGCAGATCGCACATCACTTCACCGCGGCTCACTAGAGAACCGCACATTCCCTCCCTCCGCTTTGAGGATCCACCTCATCAGCAGATGCCGGGCCCTAGAAGGAGTCTTCCACATCCCCTGCTAAGCCCTCTCTTTGTAGCCTTTGCTTTCCCACAGTGAGCCATCCTTCATCGCACTTCCCAAATATGTTCTTTATATTATGGCCGTCCATACTTTTACTGCTGACCTGGTAAACTGAAACCATAGTTTATGATAAGAACAATAACAATGTGTGCAGTGGAGACTGTGAGTTGGTTGTGTAGCTGGGGTACCTCCTGAGGGCTTGTCCTCTTGGTAGGACACTGTAGATCTGCTAGGAGATAATGAGTGTTGAGAGGCTCCCTAAGGCTCTGTATAATTAAAGTATTTGTTTGCCGCTGTTGCATCTGGCCAGATACAATGACTCATCTCTGCCATCAAGATTTTGTTCAAGCCTGTGGTTTACCTCAGTTCTGTACTTTTTTTACGCTCTCACTCGGTTAGTCTAAGTTGGGGTTCATCATTATCGTGGTTCAAGGGGAAACCTAAGAACTCAACAGCTATTAAATCTCACACAAAAGAAAGGACTGAGACGAATCGGTGCCTTTTGTTTACGTGCAAATCAGGGCGACGCACAAGCCTGAATCACAATGTGCTCCGACACAGGAATTTGCATGATCAATTATATGGAGCGACCGGCTTTACATTAGCCTTGCTTTCTTGGATAGTTGGATATGAAAGGTGTCATCCTCAGTGTTCTGTGTTTGGATCATGTATGTGTTCTGCTTGTTTTCTGTTTCTGTAGTACCTGAACAGAGGATGCACTCGCTTCTTTGCAAACAAGGACACAGACAAACATATTCTTCAGAACCGCAAAAGCCCTGAGGTAAAGTGGAAATCATCCTTCCCTCTCTCTCCCCCCCCCTTCTGTCTGTCAATCAGCCTCTCTTTCTCTCTCTCATTATGTCTATCCCTCTCTGCCTGACTGCCTCTTGCTTTGCCCCCCTCCCTGTTCCTCTTGCTTTGCCCCCCTCCCTGTTCCTCTTGCTTCCTCACCTTCCCCACTCTTTCTCTGCATCCCACTCTACCTCCCACCCTCTCTCTATCTCTCTCTCTATATATATCTCTCTCTCCTTCTCTCTCTTCCTCCTCTTCTCCTTCATAGCTCCTGTGTCTCTGTTACGCCCTTTATACTCCAGGTAATCTCTTAAACCCCTGGACAACCACAAAAGCCTTTTCTCTGATTCCCTGTCGCCGTGGCTATCAGACAGGAAATCCCATCTGATGTGTTCCAGTTCCTGTTTATGACAGGAGCCTTCTCTCCCTGCCTTCCTGTTTCTGATGCCACGTAGTTGTAACTGCCACAAAGGTCATTTTCACTTTTTTTTCCAGTTGTGGTCAGCATAAACCCTTTTTCAACCCTTAAAACTTTCTCCAAAACAGATTCAGAATTGTTAAACAGTTTTAATTTGAACTGATGCAATGCAGTGCCTCGGTGTGAATACTTTATCCAGCGAGATGAGTTCATTGCTCTTCCTCATTCTTTTGATTAATTATACAGAGCTATTCCATTATTGCTGCTGTCTACTGCATCTCTCCTGGCACAGAGTAATTAATTATTATTGTTATTAAAAGACACCACAGACCATTGTTAGCCTCTCCTCCCATGAAGATCCTTGGTGATTCATCCTCTCATTCAGGCACATCATTCTCTTGTTCAACCTCCCCCCCACCTTCTTCCTTTAATTATAAGATTAATCTAAAACTTTAATTGAAATGTACTTTATAGTGGCTCAAGAGAGAAAATACTAGCATGTACTTTTATTTGTGCAAACTGTTGATATGTGAATGATGTAGATTCAGTGGAATACATTCTAAATCAAGATGAATGAAGCTCAAGAGAGAGGAATCCAACATTTATCTCGGATAACGATCTGCTCGACTTGCTAGAGAGGCTTGTTAGCAACACGCAGCGCATAACAAGCAGCTATATACTTCATATCCCTTGGCACTCCAGTTGATTTTGGCTGTGTGTTTGTACACTGCTTCTTCTCTATAAAACACAGGACGATCAGGTGATTATACAGTCAGTTTAGCCCAGTGTCATAGACAAGCTTTCTTTTGGTCGTTTGATAATGATGTGAATTTAGAGATCAATGTTATCTCTGCTTTGACATCTGCTCCGAGTGTAGTGGGATTTCTGCATGTCTCTCTCTCGCTCTCTCTCTTGCTCCCTCGCTCTCTCACTCGCTCTCTCTCTCTCTTTCTTTTCCTAGTCCAATGCATGTTTTAATTTAAAAAAATTACTCTGCTCTCTAGTGTAGGGCTTCAGGTCAAAATGACAATATCCTACTTGTCCAGCTTTTGTCTGATCAGAATGTCACAGTAGAATGGTGTATCTGGTGCACAGGGAGGCTGTGAGCCCTTAACTTCCAGAAGCTCTGGCCTGCATTCTGTTCTGCTCAGTTGGGTCTGGGTGCCAATTAGAGTTCAGCCTGGAGCTGTACACAGCAGAAACAACCGTCATTTAAGCACTTCCATGAATAAGTGCTGATTGGAATTAATAAGGGGTTGCAATCAGGGATCTGGTATCTTTGAGCTAAATGTTTTGATTTAAGAATGAATTGAGAACCTCGATTATGGATTGTAATATTTTTTTTTTATCACCTTGGATCATCCGTTTTTCTATAGACAAGAGCCACCCGTAGTCCCGTCCCCATGGTTACCACATCACTGGGGGAGTCCCCTCCCCCCATCATCCCCAGCTGTGTCTGACACACGCATCTGGCTGTTCACCACAAACACCTTCAAATTCCCCCAAATAAGGATAGTGTGTCTTCTCTGCTGCCAGGCCAGAGTATCATGTTACTGTGACATTCCTCCTGCGCTTGCTCAGCAGGTCTTCAGGCCTGCTCTGCCCGCCATACACTAGCTCATTTTCTTTCTGACGATTTGAGATTTGATGTGGTTTGTCTGCTGTGCACATTTATGTTGGTGTTACAAGAGCTCAGAGTTCCATTCAACCCTTGTGTGGTGTTCAGGTCTTTGGGACCCATTTTCGATGTTTACTAAAAGAAAAAGGATGCAGTTCTGTATTTATCCAACCTCAGTCGCTGTGGCTTTGGCTCTTCATTTGTTATGAACATTTTAAATAACTTTGCGTATGTGGTGTTCCATTCCACTGAACCCGGGAATAATATGTGTCTTTGTTGGTGAGCAAAAAACAAACAACAGTATTATGGGTCCCATAAATCTGCAAACATCAAGAAGGCAGCATAAAAGGACATGGTTTAAGTTATGTGCGGAAGCTCTGTTTGACAAACAGTCCTTTGTGACAGTGAGTGAGAGAGTCCAGGTTAGCCGTTATAAAACATACTGCTCAGGCTGTCATGACCCCTGTAGGCCAGTGACTGACCCCTGTTCTCCTGGTGGTCTCCCAGCACCTGAAGGCTGGGCCCCTCAAGGACCCTCTGCTGGATGACCAGGGGGACTTCAACAGGATGTGTGGGGCCATGAAGAAGATCGGCCTGGACGACACGGAGAAGCTGGACCTGTTCAGGGTGGTTGCAGGGGTGCTCCACCTGGGCAACATCGACTTTGAGGAGACAGGAAGTACTTCAGGTGAGCAGGGATCCTCTCTCTTTCATCTCTCTCATCTCTCATCTCTCTCTCTCTTATCGCTCTCTCTCTCTCTTCTCTCTATCTCTCTCTCTTTCATCTCTCTCTCATCTCTCTCATCTCTCTCTCTCTTATCGCTCTCTCTGTTCTCTCTATCTCTCTCTCTTTCATCTCTCTCTCTCTCTCTCTCTCTCTCTCTCTCTCTCTCTCTCTCTCTCTCTCTCTCTCTCTCTCTCTCTCTCTCTCTCTCGTGTCACTCTCTTCTCTCTCTCTCTCTCTCTCTCCTCTCTATCTCTCTCTATTTAATCTCTCTCTCTCATCTCTCTCTCTTTCATCTCTCATACTTTATGTATCACGCGTGTGCCCTCTCATACGACTGTTTCACTGTCTTTCTCTCTTTCCATTTGTTCATCGTCTCATCGTGGTTGAACAAATGGAAAGAACGAATGTACTGTTCTCCAGCCTTTTGACCTCCTTAGTATACCTTTCACAGGGCCCACAGCAGTTCCAGGTGTAACTAAGGATGGGGAAGGGAGAGTTCATTTATAAAAACGAAAAAAAACATTCTGTCACTCACCTAAGCCGTGAGCAACCATCTCCTGGGTTTCTGCCACCACAGAAACAATCAGGCTTTTGTTCCTGTGCAGCAGGTGCCATTTGCTTTCTCTCCCCTCTCAAGAAGCCTCTTGTTTGCTGATTGATTACTTTAATCTTCAACTTCCCTCGCCAGCCACCATGCTCCTCGGTTTGTCTTCAGTATAAACATGCTCCTGATCTTCGTCTCAGATGCAAAAGGAGAGTACTTCCCAGCATTCACTGGGGTTTGGAGACCAGGAAGTCCTTGAAGGAAATCCCAGCTCCACAGAGAGCTGCTCCCCGAGCCAGGATTCATTTCATTATCCAAAATTACAGTGTTAACAAATCAAATGATCATCATTTTTGAGAGCTGCCGTATTTTGTGTTATTGTTTGACCAGATGTGGTGTGCCCCCTCACATTTCAAGAGCTGGTACGTTGGGATTACCAACCGCTGCAAATTCTGAATTTCACACGACCCCGAGCGAGCTCCATCTAAATGGAAATTCCTTCCTTTTGAACGTTCTGGCGAAACTGAGGCCAGCAGCTCCAGGTTCCTGCCCGTCTTTTCACAGTGCGCAGCAAGGGGGGGGGCTTACAGATGCTTACAGAGAGCTCCCACGGCAGGGGGCTCCCACGGATGAGCATAACGACTGGTGGTGTGATGAGCAAGGTTGCACCCCTCCCTCCCGTTCAGAACATGGGAAGCGGAGAGGGAGGGTGTCTTTTCTGCATCCCACCCGAACTAGCTCTGCTCCCCTTATCTCTGTGTCTGTCTCTGCCTTTGCGATCGGAGTGAAATATAGTGAGTGTTGAGCAATGATGGAGTGCCTTTTTCTCAGGTCCAATGAAGCCCATTTCATTAGGAAGTAGATATACAGAAGAGGTTAAATAGCACAGATAAATCACATCAAGTAGGCTACCTCCGTGACTTGGTCCTGTTACTCTTACTTTAACAAGACAATTTGTACTTGTTTAAGGCATCTCGTTGCATGGTTGGCCCCAAGTCACATTATAAATTAGTTTAGACACCTTGGCGTGGCTTATGTTGAGCATCTATTGATTTCGGTATCGACGAGGACCCTATTGATCTTCAAGGGGACCGCATGTTGATGTATGTGGCAATTGAGTGCAAAATAAACGCTCGATTTAACATAGCCTAAGTGAGGCTCTTCTTCAGTCCCTCTTCCAACTTCCCCGAGTTGGAATTCTCACCTGAGGGTTCCATGTGACACTTCCAAGGACAAATTGTCAACAACAACAAAAAACTCTGTAATTGCTCAACACCAAACTGCTGTGTTTGTGTCCCCAGGCGGCTGCACCCTGAAGAAGCAGTCAGGCCGGCCCTTGGAGCACTGCGCAGAGCTGCTCGGTCTGGATGAGGGCGACCTCCAAGTCAGTCTCACCACGAGGGTCATGCTCACAACAGCAGGGGGCGCCAAAGGAACGGTCATCAAGTAAGGAGGCAGCAGTGAGGGATGGGGACCAGACGTGTATTTGTGAATCTTTTTTATTTATTTTTTCGAGGATGGAAGGCCTTCTGCGTTAAGATAGTTTAGAAGTAATTCAGATTTTTTTTAAATGTATTCTTTAATTTTTTTGGGAAGGGTGGAAGGTCCTCTGCGTTAAAATAGTTGAGAATGTTATTTATTTATTTTATTTTTTGCTGTGACATGTCTTTGGATATCGTACTATGATATCCACACCAGAGATGACAGTAGCAAGGGAACGGAGGCGGGGAACGGAGGCGGGGAACGGAGGCGGGGAACGGAGGCGGGGAACGGAGGCGGGGAACGGAGGCAGGGAACGGAGGCAGGGGAATGGCTAATGGGCCAGAGGAGGGATTGGTCTGCTCCGCCCAGCCTTAAGCATGGCTATTTTAATGCCTTATGTAAGTGGGGAAAGCCTTCGCTAAACGGCCTGGCAGGCGACGGCTTTACAGTCGAAAGTGTCGACGTTTTGACATTGAGTGAGTGAAAGAGAGTTCAGACATCAGAAGTTCATAGTCATGGTCCCCCTCCCCCACACCCGCTTGTTGGCGAACAGCTACGGGCTTATTAACCTCCCCCTGCTGGCCCCCCCTGCTGACCCCCCCTGCTGACCCCCCCTGCTGACCCCCCCTGCTGACCCCCCCTGCTGACCCCCCCTGCTGACCCCCCTCAGGTCATCTTAATGCTCATTTAAATTAGCCATTGGGCTGAGGCTGTCAATTCCACCGACAGCTGATAAGATGCCGGAGAGGAATTTATGCAAGGTGAAGACCGAGAACACTTGGAAGAGATGCACATAAGCAGCACTATTAGCGTCATGTCGTTTCAGAGTCCTCGGGTTTGTAAATGACAGGGGTCTCAACCCTTGGCGTTTCAAATGTTTAACTGGAGATTCTTTCCGGAAAGGGGTTATGAGTTATACATGTATGGCAGTCTTGGCAGAAATGTGGAAAGGGGGTTGACGGTGTGTGTGTGTGTGTGTGTGTGTGTGAGTGTGTGTGTGTGTGTGTGTGGGGGGGGGGGGTCAGAGAGTGCTTATAGGATATGTCACCTTTAACACCACTCAGTGCTTGGTGAAACTCCACAGGGGGTAAAGTTAATGGATGTGTCTGGCCTCGTCAGTCCGTAATCATATCTCACATTAGAGGTAGACCAGGGCACAGCCATGGTCCTATCTGCTGATCCCCCTCTAGTGGAGAGGGTTGTGTTTGCGGACGCCTGGCTTAAGTGCACACCAGCCATGTATTTGTGAATTAAAGTGCAAAATTTTAAGCTTTTTTATAAAGTTTTGAAGCCCACAGGGGGATGAATGCGATGAACGATTTACATTTTCCTTGCTTTAGAGCGTCTTTGTAGTCAGATTATATTGAACTAAACCCTGGAGTGTCTCCAGAGGCAACACCCCTGTTGAGCTGGTTCTTAGACTTTGTAATTGTATTATGATGGGTATTGCACCCCAATCACTCCCCTCCCAAATTTTCAATAACGCAATTATCTGCTTGGGAAGCCAAGCAGGCCTGGGGTAGTTTGTACTGAGCCAGGGTCCTCACAACTGGGTGCAATCACCCAAACCCTTGTTATTTGTCATCTTTTCCATCTGGCAGGGTGCCTCTGAAGGTGGAGCAGGCTAACAACGCGAGGGACGCCCTGGCCAAAGCGGTCTACAGCCGCCTGTTCGACCACGTGGTCACCAGGGTCAACCAGTGCTTCCCCTTCGAGTCTTCTGCCAACTTCATCGGGGTGCTTGACATCGCAGGCTTCGGTATGTCCCCTATGTCTGAGAGGCTGTGAGGTTCGGGGGAAGAAGTTCACGTTGTTGTTTTGGTTTTTGACTTGTGTGCTTGTTTTATGTTCCAGAGTACTTTGAGCACAACAGCTTCGAGCAGTTCTGCATCAACTACTGCAACGAGAAGCTGCAGCAGTTCTTCAACGAACGCATCCTGAAAGAGGTAAGTGCTTTTACTAATTATTATCTTACATTAGCACTGCTGTCCCGGCTTTCCAAAACATAGTTATCACTGCAGCTGTTAAAAATAATAAATCCATCACTTACATTCCATTTATTATATTTTATTGGGGTAGAAACATTTTTGTTGCTTGGATTATATCGAAAACAATCAGTTAGAGCTTGAATTTCATCCTTTCACAATCAAGCCTCTCTTCCTACTTTCCAGGAGCAAGAGCTGTACCAGAAAGAGGGACTTGGGGTGAACGAGGTTCACTACGTCGACAATCAGGACTGCATAGGTCAGTTTCTGCTGAAGCACCTCTGTTCCCTCCAGACGCCAGGCTGGTTTTCACTGCTCTATATTCATTCAGCAGCACAGTACAGGGTTGACTCGATTGTTTGTGTGTGTGTGTGTGTGTGTTGGTGTGTGTGTGTGGTGGGAGACAGCAGAGTGGTTTCTCAGTGTGAAGGGGTTAAACTCCCGAGCGAAATAATTCTCGTTTGTGGAGCTTCTGCGCTGTTACCTGGACAACAGAAGTAGAGATTGCGGAGGGGGCCTGATTGATTGAGCATGTGGAGGAGCACATCTAAACAGCCTTTTTGCTGTGCTGCCCCCACAGCGAGAGCAACACAGAGGGGTGGAGGTGACGGGGGGTGAATGCTAGCTTTTCACTACGTGCCCCCTCCACATAATGGGATCCGAATTCAGCCAAGCACCTTTCAGTTTGCAGAGTGCTCAGTGGAGCCTGCACTGTAGGTTTTGGCCCAGAGCACACACCTTACCTTGAATTTCACCAATTCATCCATCACACCAAGTCCCACCCCCTCCCCCCCAAAAAACTAACACTTAATATGCGCGTGGGAGCTCTCAGCCTTGTACAAAATCATGGTTTTGTTGTGTCGCAGTAGGTTGACATTGATCTCCAGAACAATGTCAGGCATTGTAAGCTTTTGCAAATGTGTCAAACCCAGTGTGTGCTCTCTGCAGGTGTCTTATTTGCACCTGTTCACAACACAGAGCAGTACATGTGTACGGGCCTCCAGTCATTTCAGCTACAGTGTGTGGGCGGTAGGCTGGTCTGTGGTTAGATGGATTCTCTGTGCTGTAGATTTGTGGTTAGAGGTTGGTTTTGCTTTCAGCTCTTACTTGAAAAGTGTCCTAATAAAAATGTTCTTTGTGACACTATGCATTTTTTATACCGAGCAGTTATAGGTCAAGGTGAAACTACTTATAAACTACCTTTCTTTATTAAACTTAAATTTAGTTCTGGACAGGTATGTCTCCTATAATTGGAAAGCGTATGGGTCCCAGGGCTGTTCCCAAATTTGTTCTTTGAGCAAAAACACTTGTAAGATCGTATGTTATCTATAAGGCCACGCTGATTACATTTGCTGAATAGCCTTTTGTGATGCTCTCTCCTCTCTCCTGTTAGACCTGGTGGAGGCCAAGCTAGTGGGCATCCTGGACATCCTGGATGAAGAGAACCGCCTGCCCCAGCCCAGCGATCAGCACTTTGCAGAGACCGTACACAACAAGCACAAGAACCACTTCCGTCTCACTGTGAGTCCCCGCAGCCTGCCAACAGAGCTGTTCTCTAGCTCTGAGCTGTTCTCTAGCTCTGAGCTGTTCTCTAGCTCTGAGCTGTTCTCTAGCTCTGAGCTGTTCTCCAGATCTGAGCTGTTCTCCAGCTCTGAACTGTTCTCCAGATCTGAGCTGTTCTCCAGATCTGAGCTGCTCTCTAGATCTGAGCTGTTCTCCAGATCTGAGCTGTTCTCCAAATCTGAGCTGTTCTCCAGATCTGAGCTGTTCTCCAGATCTGAGCTGTTCTCCAGATCTGAGCTGCTCTCTAGATCTGAGCTGCTCTCTAGATCTGAGCTGTTCTCCAGATCTGAGCTGTTCTCCAGATCTGAGCTGTTCTCCAGATCTGAGCTGTTCTCCAGATCTGAGCTGTTCTCCAGCTCTGAGCTGTTCTCTAGCTCTGAGGCGTCTGCACACTGAAGTATCCACAACTACATCTTAATTGTTCCTCTTATGTACTAAAAATCAGTGTGTGTGTGTGTGTGATCCTCTCAGGTGCCCAGGAAGTCCAAGCTGGCTGTCCACAGGAACGTGAGGGATGACGAGGGCTTCATAGTCAGACACTTTGCGGGAGCCGTGTGTTACGAGACGGTAGGCTCGCGACACAGCCTCCGCTCTTCTCCAAACTTCTATACCTTGTGCCTCGTCCCAAACTGGATCAAACCAATTCCAAACTGGATCAAACAGTTTACATGGATACACATGGATAATCATTAGCTGTAAACAACAATTTAATCCCTTAAAACCTGCAGTCCTTGTCAAGAATGGTGAATTTGTGACTTGCAGACCAAGTTTGTGGAGAAAAACAACGATGCGTTACACATGTCCCTGGAGTGCCTGATCAGCGAGTCCAAGGACAGGTTTGTGAGGGAACTCTTTGAGAACTCGAACAACACCAAGGACTCCAAGCAGAAGGCTGGAAAGCTAAGCTTCATCAGCGTCGGGAACAAGTTCAAGGTGAGCCAAACATCTACGGCTTTTAAACCCACTTAATCACACATCACCTCAGGATGCAGCTTCATGTTCATTCAGAAATGAATGAGGACAGAAGGAGAACATGTTACTATTATTAAGATTTCACAGCTTCCCTGCAAGTGTAAGTTTTGCGTTGGGTAATGCAATATGTGACACCCGCTGGGTGTTTGGTATGAATATTAATGGTTGTTAATGTCGGCACTGTTCTGCAAACGCTAACATGACTGCGTGGAATATAGACACGATGGAATGAGGTAATATTATGTTTCTGATGATAGGTTATGTTAAATATAGAGTATGTGTACCTTCACCTTTCAGCTAAAAACAGCATGACTGTTTGGAATTCAGACTGTGTGTTGCAACAACAGACTTTTTTTATCTGTGCGGAGCGCGGCTGCGATCTTAAGACTAGGGGCCAGGGCGTGTCTAGCTGTGAGACATTCAGGAGCCATCGATAAATCACCCCTGTGCTCCTCTGCCCATCCGCTCGACCACAGCGACATTCTGCATTCTGGCTCAAGGCTGTTTATTGGTCACACTGAGTGTCATTTGGCAGGTCACCCCACCAGCCAATAAAAAAACAGTCTGCCATCAGACTTGGAAAAGGTAATATAGACAGTACTTAATGGTATTAGCTCTCTGACCTTGACAGTCCTCTGTGAAGGGTTTGTCTGTGCCTGCTGCGCCAGACCATCCGTTTATGTGAAAGGTGTGACAGATGTGAGGTTTGGGTGAATGTGAAGGTCACAGTGGGCTCCCTTGAGGAGCCAGCTCAACATCACTACCTTCATAGCACTAAACACAAAGCGTCTGAAAAAGCATAATTACAGTTAGGTCCATAAATATTTGAACATTGACACAATTTTCATCATTTTGGCTCTGTATACCACCACAATGGATTTGAAATGAAACAATCAAGATGTGCTTTAAGTGCAGACATTCAGCTTTAATTTCATGGTATTTACATCCAAATCAGGTGAACAGTGTAGGAATTACAATACATTTTATATGTGCCCCCCCCCCTTTTTAAGGGACCAAAAGTAATTGGACAATTGGCTGCTCAGCTGTTCCATGGCCAGGTGTATGTTATTCCCTCATGAGAGTTCGTTTTTTCATTGACAAGGAGCAGATAAAAGGTCTAGAGTTCATTTCAAGTATGGTATTTGTGTTTGGAATCTGTTGCTGTCAACTCTCAATATGAAGTCCAAAGAGCTGTCACCATCAGTGAAGCAAGCCATCGTTAGGCTGAAAAATCAAAACAAACCTATCAGAGATAGCAAAAACATTAGGTGTGGCCAAATCAACTGTTTGGTACATTCTTAAAAAGAAAGAACGCACTGGTGAGCTCAGCAACACCAAAAGACCCGGAAGACCACGGAAAACAACTGTGGTGGATGACAGAAGAATTCTTTCCCTGGTGAAGAAAAACCCCTTCACAACAGTTGGCCAGATCAAGAACACTCTCCAGGAGGTAGGCATATCTGTGTCAAAGTCAAAAATTAAGAGAAGACTTCACCAGAGTAAATACAGAGGGTTCACCACAAGATGTAAACCATTGGTGAGTCTCAAAAACAGGAAGACCAGATTAGAGTTTGCCAAATAACATCTAAAAGACCCTGTACAGTTCTGGAACAACATCCTATGGACAGATGAGACCAAGATCAACTTGTACCAGAATGATGGGAAGAGAAGAGTATGGAGAAGGGAAGGAACTGCTCATGATCCAAAGCATACCACCTCATCAGTGAAGCATGGTGGAGGTAGTGTTATGGCGTGGGCATGTATGGCTGCCAATGGAACTGGTTCCCTTGTATTTATCGATGATGTGACTGCTGAAAAAAGCAGTAGGATGAATTCTGAAGTGTTTCTGGCAATATTATCTGCTCAGATTCAGCCAAATGCTTCAGAACTCATAGGACGGCGCTTCACAGTGCAGATGGACAATGACCCGAAGCATACTGCGAAAGCAACCAAAGAGTTTTTTAAGGCAAAGAAGTGGAATGTTCTGCAATGGCCAAGTCAATCACCTGACCTAAATCCAATTGAGCATGCATTTCACTTGCTAAAGACAAAACTGAAGGGAAAATGCCCCAAGAACAAGCAGGAACTGAAGACAGTTGCAGTAGAGGCCTGGCAGAGCATCACCAGGGACGAAACCCAGCGTCTGGTGATGTCTATGGGTTCCAGACTTCAGGCTGTCATTGACTGCAAAGGATTTGCAACCAAGTATTAAAAGTGACAATTAGATTTATGATTATGTTAGTTTGTCCAATTATTTTTGGTCCCTTAAAAAGGGGGGGGGGGGCACATATAAAATGTGTTGTAATTCCTACACCGTTCACCTGATTTGGATGTAAATACCCTGAAATTAAAGCTGAAAGTCTGCACTTAAAGCACATCTTGATTGTTTCATTTCAAATCCATTGTGGTGGTATACAGAGCCAAAATGATGAAAATTGTGTCAATGTCCAAATATTTATGGACCTAACTGTATCTGTCTATTCCGACGAGACGCACCTGTGTTGTTTCTCACCTGTTTGGATGCGTTATTGTTGTCGTTGTGGTTTTGTCAAAGTGACACTTTCAATATCCCTTGTGGTTGTAATGTACTGTTACCTGTCAGTTTGAGTTTGACTGGACGCCCAAAGCCAAGGGAATGAGGAATAAGTATGCATGTTGGCTGTGAGCTGGCCTATTCCACCTGTTCCTAGAGTCTGTCTCTAACAGTGTTGCCAAAAAGATCTTGCCAGAAGTCACTAGAGGCTCTCTGAATAGTCGCTAAAGGTTACTAGATTGTGTGATGACTTCATATATTGCGTCAACCTTTAGATCTGTAGATGTACAATTACAGATCTAACAGGCTACTTACTTAAACACTAAGAAAGCCAAACGGGATGTTATTCGCAAGTCAGTAAAGATCAGGTTATTTTGCTGCTACTCAACAACGAAAACGGAGATTGTCAAAGTAGATTTGTCGCTAGAAAAGTCGCTAAATCTAGCGACAAAGTTGCTAAATTGGCCACACTGATGGTCTCTAAACATACTTTTCTCTCATCTCTTTCGAACAGACCCAGTTGAACATTCTTCTGGAAAAACTTCGCAGCACGGTCAGTACCACCCCAGTCACCCAGACACCTTGGTTAGCCCTCAGCTCTACATCCCTTTTTTACACAGCTTCATTGATCCCACAGGAGGCATACGAGGACATGATGCCATTTTGTCAACACATTAAATCCTAATCGAGGCCCATGCAGTTTAGAGCCTGTAGTTTGTCATAAGGAGCTGTGTGTGTGTCCATCTACATATTTTAACAGCCACACGTCTCCCCTTCCTCTCTCTCCCTCCTCTTTCTCTCTCCCTCCTCTCTCTCCCTCCTCTCTCTCTCTCCCTCCTCTCTCTCCCTCCTCTCTTTCCCTCCTCTCTCTCCCTCCTCTCTCCCCCTCCTCTCTCCCCCTCCTCTCTCCCCCTCCTCTCTCTCCCTCCTCTCTCTCCCTCCTCTCTCCCCCTCCTCTCTCCCCTCCTCTCTCTTTCCCTCCTCTCTCTCCCTCCTCTCTCTCTCCCTCCTCTCTCTCTCCCTCCCTCCTCTCTTTCCCTCCTCTCTCTCTCCCTCCTCTCTCTCTCCCTCCTCTCTCTCTCCCTCCCTCCTCTCTCTCCCTCCTCTCTCTCTCCCTCCTCTGTCCCCCTCAGGGCTCCAGTTTCATCCGCTGCATCAAGCCCAACCTGAAGATGGTGAGCCACCAGTTTGAAGGAGCCCAGATCCTGTCCCAGCTCCAGTGTTCAGGTCAGTCAGAGAGCTGCTGCAGTACAACACCCACCCCAGGTCCTCCACTCTGAGCAGCAGGGAGTGGACCAGTCAGACCTGGAGATGGAGGACTCTCCCACACAGCACAGTGTTCCACACTGCTGCCTATTCTCAGTCTTTTGTCCTAGACCTATGAATGTGTGGTGGCCCACTAGGGACACTAGAAGCCAATATTACCTGACAGCTTTTTAAACTTCTTGTCTTTCTCGTCGGCCGCCTTCTTAAGGCTGCAAAGCAAATTTCCCCAGTCTTCCTGCCTCATTTGCATATTCAATTGACCGTGGTTTAGTTCAGTACCCTTGGAGATATTTCATCCACAAAAAGGCAGTAGACGTGACTAGTATTCCTCAGCTCTCTATCCTGGAGAACAAAAATATCATGATTGGAATGTTTATTTGACGTGGAAAGATTCGAACACATGAATGACAGTTGTTATGACAAATCAAGAAGGGAAGTAGATGGACAGAGATTTATTTAGTCCTTTTAAGAAATTCATCATATTTCATTCAGCAATACCCCCCAAAAATGTGTGTGTGGATGTTTTGTTCCACCTGCTCTGACCCACCTGTGCCCTGGCAGGCATGGTGTCGGTGCTGGACCTCATGCAGGGCGGCTTCCCCTCCAGAGCTCCTTTCCACGAGCTCTACAACATGTACAAGCAGTACATGCCTGCCAAGCTGACCCGCCTGGACCCTCGCCTGTTCACCAAGGTGGGCGACACCCGAGGCCCCCCTCCCACAGCCTTGACACAGCCGCCTAACCACTCATCGCTATTCCAGACACCACAGACGCAGCAAATGTTTATTCACCGGGACTGTGCTCATGTTTTTGCCGCAGGCTTTGTTCAAGGCATTAGGGCTGAACGAGAACGACTACAAGTTCGGTCTGACCAGAGTGTTCTTCAGACCCGGGAAGGTGAGGCATTCAGGATTATAGCTCTTTTAAAGAGGTTACCGTTTCCTAATGTTGAGCTGAGATTCATTTAGGCAGAAAAGGTAAAAGTCTAAGCTAGATTTTTGATAATAGACCAGTGCTAACAGATGGAGTATTAATTTCTAGACATATGAATTATTTATACTGTAGTGCCTGTGCTTTTTTGTAAAATCGAACGGTGCTTGTTGTGGAGTACACCAGACCAAGCCCATTGTGAGGACTGATGTCTCTTTGACACTGGACCCAGGGATGAAAGTCATGAATACATGAATATTTAGAATCTTTTGTTGTTAAGATGATAGTTTGAGCCACTGTCAAACCCTGTGAGTCTGTCTCTAGCCTCTCTGGCCAGGCCTCCCTGGTAGAGTGCAGGCTTGTTCAAGGCTGTGTTTGCAGAGAGAACATAACTTACCCTTCATGGACCCCCACCTACTCCTCCACCTTCTCCTCCTCCACCTTCTCCTTCTCCACCTCCTTCTCCACCTCCTCCTCCATCCTCTCCTCCACCTCCTCCTCCATCCTCTCCTCCTCCACCTTCTCCTCCTCCTCCTCCACCTTCTCCACCCTCTCCTCCTCCACCTTCTCCACCTCCTCCTCCATCCTCTCCTCCTCCACCTTCTCCTCCTCCTCCTCCTCCTCCACCCTCTCCTCCTCCTCTTCCATCCTCACCTCCTCCACCTTCTCCTCCTCCATCCTCTCCACCTCCTCCTCCACCTTCTCCTCCATCCTCTCCTCCTCCACCTTCTCCTCCATCCTCTCCACCTCCACCTCCTCCTCCACCTTCTCCTCCTCCTCCTCCACCCTCTCCTCCTCCTCTTCCATCCTCTCCTCCTCCACCTTCTCCTCCTCCATCCTCTCCACCTCCTCCTCCACCTTCTCCTCCATCCTCTCCTCCTCCATCCTCTTCTCCTCCATCCTCTCCACCTCCTCCTCCATCCTCTCCTCCTCCTCCACCTTCTCCTCCATCCTCTCCTCCTCCTCCACCTTCTCCTCCTCCTCCTCCTCCTCCACCTTCTCCTCTTCATCCCACCAGTTTGCAGAGTTTGACCAGATCATGAAGTCGGACCCTGACCACCTGGCAGAGCTGGTTAAGAAGGTCAACCAGTGGCTGATCTGCAGCCGCTGGAGGAAGGTGCAGTGGTGCGGCCTGTCAGTCATCAAACGTGAGTCGGCTCAAGGCCTCGCCGTTTGCCCCCGACGCTCCCAGGAGCTACAGAGAGGGTGCACGTGTTGTGCTGTCGGGAAACACTTCAAGGAGCGCCAGTCGTTTCTCCGTTTCTATTCAGAGTACAACACAGCTGATAAACGTGACATGATTCTGACTTGAGCCAGGTCACATCTATCTGACCCAGGCACCAGTCTTGAAGCACACACCTTGCACACACCAGTCATGCTGTCAAGCCTGCATTTAGTCCGCAGGCTTGACAGACTGTAGTATCTCTATTCCATTTCACACCCTACTTTGAGGAAGGTTTTCCATCTGGTCTGGTGTCTCTGAGCATTTCCAAGGTGCCATAGTAGTCTATGCCAGTCCCAGCAGGTCTGTGGGTGGAAGGCCTTTAAGCTTCTCTTTCTCTTCCTATACCTCTCACAACATTTATCTCTCTCCCTCCCCCCCTCTCTCTCTCGCTCTCTCTCTCCCCATCTCTCTCTTTCCCCTCTCTCTCCCCTCTCTCTCTCTCTCCCTCCCCCCTCTCTCTCTCTCTCCCTCCCCTCTCTCTCTCCCCTCTCTCTCTCTCGCTCGCTCTCCCTCCCCTCTCTCTCTCCCTCCCCCCCCCCCCCTCTCTCTCTCTCTCTCTCCGCTCGCTCTCCCTCCCCTCTCTCTCTCTCTCTCTCTCTCTCTCTCTCTCTCTCTCCCCCTCCCCTCTCTCTTCTCTGTCTCTCTCCCTCCCCTCTCGCTCGTTTGCTCTCCCTCCCCCCCTCTCTCTCTCTCTCTCCCTCCCCCCCTCTCTCTCTTTCTCTCTCTCTCCCTCCCCTCTCTCGCTTGCTCTCCCTCCCCTCTCTCTCTCTTCCTCTCTCTCTCCACAGTGAAGAACAAGATGCTGTACCGTGCCAGTGCCTGCATCAAGATGCAGAAGACGGTCCGCATGTGGCTCTGCAAGAGGAAGCACAAGCCACGGTGGGTGTCCTCTGCTCCTCTCCTCCTCCCTCTCCTCCTCCCTCTCCTCCTCTATCTCATTATACACCACTTTCACAGCTCAGCAGCACCAGCCTGTTTAACAATCCTCATGTATCGCCACGGAGACCGTCACACCGTGCCTTGTATGGCGAGGCTTATTACCTTAGTAAAGCTCCAGGAGACTTGTGATGATAAACAAAACCAGCCCTCAGTCTGGGGCTAACCGCATGTGTGATTAGTTGGGTGTGGTGTGTGTCTGTGTGCGTCTTTTGATTGTGTGTTTGATTGCGTGGGGCTGTCTGTAAGTGTGTGGCTGTCTGGGAATGTGTGAGTGTTGGATGTTTTTGGGGTGTGTCTCTGAATGTGCGTCTGTGTCAATCCAACAGGATTGACGGGCTGGTGAAGGTGCGGCATCTGAAGAAGAGGATGGACAAATTCAACGAGGTGGAACTGAAGGAGGGCAAACAGGAGATGGCCACCCAGATCCAGGAGCTGGACGCAGCCATCAGCAGCCTGATGGTCAAGATCAAAGTGTGTGAGACGGCACAAGCACCTCCTCTTTCTGCTCTGCACTCAAGAAGCCACATTCAGGAGTTAACACGCGTCTGCACCGCTGAGCCTCGCATGCTCCACTCACTCCAGAACACTTAAAGCTGGGTCACGTCAGATTACAACACATTGTGTTACCGTTCCTTTAGAAGAATTAATAACTAGTCACGCTTCACCATAAGCATTCCAGAAGTTATTTGCGTTCCAGAATAAATACCTGAAAATACATGTTCTGATGTTGCGCTGTGTTGGATGAAGTGCTTTTTCCCTTGCTGCCAGATGGCAGGTAATGATGTGGAGCTCAGACTGTGGTTTGTTTGGGAACCTCTGGGAGGCAACGCCTTTATTAAGGCCACTCTCCCCTCCCCTGCTCTGCCACTCATCACAATCCACGTTTCTGCATTCACACAAATAGACTTGTTTTGGCAGAGCTCTAGTGTGGCTGGCTCCCTATCTACCCAAATGGCATCCTAGTCTCTGTCAGCACCGCACACCAACACTAGCTTGATTATAATCACAATCCTCCTAGGCATACTCGTTTTTCTCTCAGTTTTCAGATGTCGTCCATCTTGTCTCCAAATCCCAAATAAAGTAACTTATCCTTTTGTTCTGCTGTTCAAACTGAAAGTGCATTAATGCTTTTTAGAGAAGCCTCGTTCACGTTGAATTCCCTTGCACCTTGTTAATTTGTTTTTCTAGATACGAATACATTCTGCAGGGGTTCTGTGAGAGCCAGGGTTGCCAGGTTGGCTGGAGTCACACATAATGTGTGTTTGTGTTAGGAGGACAGGTCCTGGTCGGGCAGACACAGCTGCGCTAAGTCATACTTTTCCCATAAAAGCTTCCATTGACGTGATGCAAGATGTGCATGAATATTTACGACCTGCAACACGTTTGCCTCTAATTCAAAGCTACGCCGCAGCATGCGGAGTCTTAGGAAATGCCAGCAGCAAGATATGCAGGGCTCTGATAAGGGATGAACGATGATCTGCCCAGCCAAGGGGAGAATTAGGCAAGTTAGAATGCATTACTGTTCTGTGTGTGGGTGCGGTCTGGCCGTAGACATACTGGCTCGTTGGGTCTGAGACCCTGGTGGGGACCTGCCCACCACGCTTATCTTCGCCTCTGCTCCCCGCCTGACCTTTCCCCCTCTGACCCCTCAGGGCACCATCATGACCCGCATCGAGATCGACCACGAGTACCAGGCCCTGGTGACGCGCTCGGAGCAGCTGCTGACCGCCATGCAGAACCAGAAGAAGGAGGAGGAGGAGCGAGAGCGTCTGAGACGCATCCAGGAGGACATGGAGCGAGACAGGAGGAGGAGGGAGGAGGAGGAGCACAGACGCAAGCAGGAGGAGGAAGACCGCCGCCTGTGAGTAGCTGACCGGGGGGAGGAGGAGGAGGAGGAGGAGGGGTGGTCAGGAGGAGGAGGAGGAGGAGGGGTGGTCAGGAGGAGGAGGAGGAGGAGGGGTGGTCAGGAGGAGGAGGAGGAGGAGGGGTGGTCAGGAGGAGGAGGAGGAGGAGTGGTCAGGAGGAGGAGGAGGAGGAGGGGTGGTCAGGAGGAGGAGGAGGAGGAGGGGTGGTCAGGAGGAGGAGGAGGAGGAGGGGTGGTCAGGAGGAGGAGGAGGAGGAGGAGGGGTGGTCAGGAGGAGGAGGAGGAGGAGGAGGAGGGGTGGTCAGGAGGAGGAGGAGGAGGAGTGGTCGTCAGGAGGACACAGAGAAGAGCAGACACATTTGTCCTTTATGAGGGTATAAAACCTGTTGGCAGAACCGATGTGGCCCATCGTAACCGTCACATATCAGTACCCCCTCGTTTAAGATATTAGAGACGGTGGGCTCGGCGTTATGAACCCCCAAGAGAGTTACTAAGCCACACACTCATCTGCCCGGCGACTGAAGGGCATCCATTCTGGAAACGATTGAGTATTATGATTGAGGAAGGATGTGTCAGTGGGACCTCCATAAAGTCCTGATGTGATTATACAGGGTTGTTCATGGATGTCAGCGAGGCTGAAGTGAATGTCAGGACGGTTAGGGAGGTAAACGGGCCGTGTGCGGGCTCCTGGGTCAGGGACTGGAGCTGATTTACCTTCAGTGACCTGGGAAGCTCTGGCCTGTTGAGGGGCTGCTGTTGATTGATGTCTTAACTTGAGGAGCAGTCAGTCAGTCGCTGTGTGGACTCCATGTGGTCTCTAGATCGGCTCCTTGTCAGTTGGATATCTACATTCTGTGACAGGTCTCTCTCTCTTTTTTCTTTATCTTCCCTTTCTTTCTGTCTCTCTCTCTCTCCCTCAGGAAAGTGGAGATGGAGCTGAAAAGGAAACAGGAAGAGGAGGAACGGAAGAAGATGGAGGAAGAGGAGAAGAGGATTCAGGTGGGTGACTTCCTGTGGGTCGCTGTGCGTGAGCTGAAGGGAGTGTGACGCTCGCCCTGCTCCACTTCACAAAGTTCCCTGGCAGGCTCTCTCTCGCTCTCCTTTCCTCTCTCTCTCTTTCCCCATCATTCCATCACTCCGTCCCTGTGTCGGAGGGTTGTTCTGTTCACTGGGTTCCCCAGCTGCTGTTGGAGAGAGCTGGAGAGAGACTGACCCTCTGTCAACAGCATCTTGCAGCGCTGTGAAGCCGGCCCTCAGATCAAAGGCCCTGGCCTGAGGCCTGCTGCCGGGGTGTTGCTGGCAGATACCCTCCAGATTAGGTTCTCTGTGCTCTCTGCAAATATTCATGAATTCATATTTTGGATGGTTTTAGGCGGCGAGAAACTGCACCAAAATTAGATTTTTTTTTTCCTTTCTTCATTTTCTTCTTCGAGGGCTGTATTAGTTTCAACAACCGACCTTTCAAGGAGGAAAGGAGGTATTACTCTTAAATTGGTCTCACCGCAGTATCTCCTTTTCACTTCCTTCTTAGATTTTGAAACAAGAATTCATTTATTGTCTTTTCACCAGTAAGGGCAGTTGATGCTATGCTAGCCTGTGGACTGTGTCCTAGTTCAAGCTGCCCGCCCCACTTCCCTCCCCTGACCCTCTGGTGCTACTGTGCTCCAGCGAGCCCCTGGCTGATCTCCAGCTGACAGGCTCTCCTGGACACAGCGCCTCCCAGGAGAAAGGCTCATTAGCAGGGGTCTAAAGATGCCCCTCAGCCCTGCATCATATCCCTTGCCTCCAGGGCAGTAGGGCTCAGGCACCTGACACTGAGGAACCATATGGTCAGGGAGGGGCCTGGCGGAGGGAGGGCAGGGGAAGACTGTTCTGAACCTGCTATTTGGGGGGGCGGTGGAGGGGGTGTGTCCTTATTGTTCTCTAACATAAAGAGACCTTACTTCGTGTCCCTTCTGGGCGAGGAATTGCTCTGTCCTCGAAACCGAGTTTCTGGTGCCCTTTGTGAGTTTGGTTGGCGAGGACTGAGTTATGTAAGAGTCTATGGGCTGGGTGATGCACTAGGCAGGCGCATCAATCATGCTGCCGGCTAGACACACCTCCGAGAGCCCTTCATTAGAGTAAAGGGGCACCTTACGAAGGGAGAGGCTGGTGAACCAGCTCAGCCCCTCTAGCCTGCCTGCCACCCTCATCAACTGTGGATGAGGTGGGTGTAGATGTGTGTTTGTGTTTGTTAACTAACATTGTGTGTGTGTGTGTGTGCGCAGGCGGAGATGGAGCTGCAGATGGAGGCGGAGCGGGAGGAGGAGGCGGCTCGCTCCACCATCCTGGAGCAGGAGCGGAGAGACAGGGAGCTGGCCATGAGGATCGCCCAGAGCGAGTCGGAGCTCATCCCAGAGGAGAGCCCCTACGACGCAGGCCTGCGCAGGTACAGGGCTCTGTAGTCACAATCACCACCACAGCCATCCAGTCCTACGGATTCAAAGCAGTGATCGGAATACTGGCTATTGTTAATGTTGTTCCTTCAAAGGTGTTTTGGAGAGACGGGCTGGTTTCTCCTCTGAGTGTGTGTGTTGTGTGTGTATGTGTGTGTGGTGTAACCAATGTCTTCTCTTCTCTCAGTAACGGCTCTTCAGGTGTTCCATCGTCTCCAGAGAGAGCTACGTAAGAAGAGATTTAACCCCTTAATCCCATCCCCACCCGTCCTTGACCACTCACCCATTACCACCCTGCATGCTATGGCAATCTGCCAGATAAACCGCAAACTTGAACCGTGACAAAGGCACACTCAGGAACAAACAGGCAGGATGACTGTGAACATCAATCTCGGTCAGAGTGGCTTGTCTAGTTTATTTTTTCAGACATACATATCTATGGCCTCCCGTTCCCATCCAGAAGGAAGTTTTTAACAAGGGCCTGATCTGTCCTTTATCTGACAGCGTTGGAAGGGCAATGACCCATTCTGAACCGACAGAGGAGAGGGAATCACCCTCTCCAGTTCCCGATTGGCCCACTTACTGTATACTTAGTGCTCCGTTGTAATCCTGTTCTTCTCTCGTTTACAGCGCTGCTGGAACTCAAGTCCTCAAGAGCTTGACCATGTAGGTTAAATTCAGGCCTCCGTTTCTCAATCCTCCTTCCAGCCCACCCTCACAGAGAGCTTAGTTCATACGTGAAAGTTCTAAAACCAGCGCAGTACGTGTGTTGTTAAGACATGAAGTTACATGCACTTTTGAATTTACATTTAGTCATTTAGCAGACGCTCTTAGAATTAGATGTGTAATGCACTTTCTTCTGGCAAGGTGCAAATGAGTAGTCCGTCTTCGCCGACTAATACCCAGTACATCATAGCACTTAAACCAGCGGCAGACAAACACAGACACCTCTCTCTGCACTCTCTCTGCATCTTCACTCCCCCCTCATCTGCACCTGGAATGCGCTCTTTAGAGTAGTGTTTATCAAGTATGCCTGTTCTCTCAATGCCTTATCACTTACTTTCCACATTTTTACTCTTCCACCTCACCTTTTCCCCAGGTAATATGCTCTCTCATCAGGTAATCACCCCCCCAAAAGAAATGTGTAACAGACAAAATCGTTGGGCCCGGGTTTGTTTCTGTCAGCTGTTAGGACTAGGGACACGTTTCGTGAGAGGCTCCTAATGGAGGAGATGAGGGTAAATATAGAACGCTTGGATGCCTAAATCAACAGGAGTGATGAGTTTAATCAGCGCAGCCCCAAGGCCCCTCACGATGGCGGCGGCTAACCACCTCCCGCTGCAGCTACGTCACGCCTCAGAAGCCATATGTCACAGCGGTGGGATGCTGCCCCAAGTCTAACCAGACGGCCCCCTGGGAAGTGTAGAGGCGCAGAGCCATACTGGTCAGGGAGCGACACAGAGGAGAGAGTGTGTTACCTTCCTAGGTCAAACACACACACACACACATTTCTGACTGAGTATTTTCCCCTCTCCTGTGTCTTTCTCTGTGGGTGGTGGTTCTGTGTGCAAACTGTGTTTTATTTTTGGTGCCGCTGTTGACAGTGGCTTAGTAGTGACATTGACTGGCGTTCTAACTGCTGTGTACTGGAATCACCATGTTCTTTTAGGGAGGAAATGGCCAAGGAAATGTCTGAGCTTCTGGCTAGGTGGGTAGCTGTTCCGACTCACTCTCTCACTCGATCGGCACTGAAATCTGTCAATCTCACACCATCTCTTCAGATTTATACTTTCTTAAATTCTATGATTGTGGTTGAATTTGTGAAATTCATGACGTGTAAATCCGCATGATCCTAGAATCATTGTAGTAACGATCAATACTTTATTTCCGTGAAATGTGATACAATATAACCCAATTAATTCGCAATTCAAATTAGCAACAATCTAAATACAACGAAGAGCGGCGTGCGAGCCGCGTGCGAGCCGCGTGCGAGCCGCGTGCGAGCCGCGTGCGAGCCGCGTGCGTAGACACGAGGAAAGTGCCACGTGCCAACTGGAGGCGTGTCCCTGTGGAGGCGTGTCCCTGTGGAGGCGTGTCCCTGTGGTGACTGGGCCAGGCTTTGCTGCAGCCGTTACAGCAGCTTATATCCCCCAGGCCTCACCACCTCCGGCCGTCACCTTCACAGCAAGTGTGAATGAGTGACATTCACCGAGAGACCACACACACGCACACGCATGCACACGCACACACACCGGTTGACCTCCCGAACCACTCACTGTGTGTGCTGCTAATTGGCTCATGCTACCTCAGACTCCCTGAGTCACATGGCGACAGGAAGTTCAGGCCAGAAGGGGACTGTCCCGTTAGCCCAAGGTTACAGCTTTGTGAGCTTCAGGGAACCCAGAATAGCCCGCTGTCTGAACAGTTGTACTGGTGAAGAGGCCCGGCCAGCCAATGGGATTACAGAGTGAGAGGCCTTAGGTGGTAGGAGGCCCACCCTCACTCCACGTTGTTGTAAACGGGGCAAATCCCTGTCGTAGCTTAATGAGGGCTGTGAAAAGTGCCTGGCTGCAGAGAAACACAGGCCTACGGACAGGCTCACAACCAGAGAGAAGTACCCTCAAAAGGCCAATTTTTGTATTTCAGCAGAATGAGTACTGCTCTGAAGAACCTCCAGATTGTTTTCTCCCCCTATTTCTCCAACAACAAATCCACCCCCGCAATGGCCCTCATTACAGTCAAGCCACCCCCTGAAATGCTCCATCTTGTTTTTGTAGAAAATGCAAAGCTTCACCTTAATTCCCAGCTTCCCCCAAACTACCACCCAATTAAAATGTCTGTTTGTACCCTGAGGTGAAAGTCACGTGACTCCTGAGCTTTGTGACGTCCCTGCTGTTCCTCGTGGCTCCCCGCCAGCGCGTGGTGTGTTGTGGTGACCCTCTTGTCCTGCTTGTGTCTGTCCCCCTTCTAGAGGCCCCCAGGTACAGGCCACCAAAGCTGCCGCTAGCGCCAAGAAGTACGAGCTGAGCAAGTGGAAGTACGCTGAGCTGAGGGACGCCATCAACACCTCGTGCGGTGAGAAGCCTTTTACCTCCTCCTGCCTCCGTGGACCAGTCTAAGATCTGTTAAGCTGTGGGACCTTTGGGAGAGACCATCCTTAGGGGAGGAGGCAATTAGGCATTTAGCAAACATCTGCACGTTTTGTTAGGCGTCTGAGGGTTTCTGCTCTTTAATTCATTAGCGCACATACATGACTGTTTCATCAGCGGTTATCGATTTTGCGTCGGCGCGATCTGCTGTCGGAAGAGCGCCGCTCACAGTTCTGTTAACGTCGGATCGCTAGGCTCGTCCTCGTCCGTAGAATTCTGATGTATTTATTTTTTTCTTTGGAGGAGGCTGGAGCGGCTGGCAGAGAGGGACGATAGCGGCTAGGAAAAGAAGCCTCCCGCGAGCTGACCCATATGGGCACAAAGAAATGATTAGTTTAGCAGTTAACAGGCCAGCAGCCACCCGCCTACCAGGGAGACCAAGGGCCATGACCACAATACAGAAGGCGCTCTGTCAATCTCTCACCACTGCTGCCAAATAGGCACAGTTGGACCCAAAAAAATACAACGTATTTTTACCCAGATGTATCTTTTGATTAATCATCTGTTGGCACTTTTCCAAAGCGTTAAGATTAAGCTGCAAGTGTCGCTCTTATTCATCAAATTCTCGTGATGACATTATGAGCCTGTCACATCCAGATCAAGAATTTGATAGGAAAGGTCCTTTGAAAACAAAACTCATTAATCCCACTTTAATTCTCAACATGTCTGAGATATACGCATCAATCATTGTTTATCTGCATACATTTCTGCATTGTCTGATCTTAGTTTCACATCTCCGTGTCACTAGTCTCCGTGAGTCTGTCCACCCATCTGTCTCGATGTTGTCTGTAACACAAAACAGCCAAACAGAACGCCTCGCGGGCAGAAGAACACATCCTTCACTCAAGTACAAGTCAGATACTCATGTTTAAAAAGACTCAGGTAAAAGTTGAAGTGCAGATTTGACTTTTTCACTCAAGTTAAAGTAAAGAAGTATGGTCTCAGACATATACTTGGGTAAAAAGTAGCCTACCTGTTGGACCTCACATCATATTAATAGGCTACATTAATAGAAAAGACACTAGACGCAAATCCTTTTTGACGCTAACTCCCTCCTTCTCATCGATAACGTCCCTTTTTTTCAAGATTATTTTTATAATCTTTCCAAACTTTTTTTGGAAACCTTTATTGAGCCTGGTTTGAAAATATAATAAATTTGAAAGCAGCCTAAAGATATTTGAGTAAAAGTAAAACATTGTCATAAAAATAAATGGTAAAGTAAAGTAGCGTAGCCTACTGATGCCAGAAAACATCTACTTTAGTACAGTGACTAAGTATTTTTAGGCTACTTCCCATCTCTGCTAGAGGGCCGTCACAGTAATGGCTGCCCAGGCGTCTCTGTTCCTCACTGTAACCCAGACCTGCTCTAACCCCACAGACATCGAGCTCCTGGCAGCCTGTCGTGAGGAGTTTCACCGCCGCCTGAAGGTCTACCACGCCTGGAAGTCAAAGAACAAGAAACGCAATACGGACACTGAGCAGAGGGCCCCCAAGTCAGTCACCGACTATGGTAAGACCCCCAAGCATCACCTGTTTTTAAAGCAACGTGACCACACTGTTAGGCCCGTTCAAAGGCGATAACGATAGGCTAACTATAACTGTAACTATTAGAGGATTAGAGGTGGGAATCTTTTGGTATTATTTTTTTTTTGGGGGGGGGGGGCGTGATTACAACGATACCGTTCCGCTATATAGTTGTTGTTGTTGTCGTTGTGGTGTGTGTACTCTGGGGTTAAGCTTCTCTTTGTTTACAAGGAAGTGTAACTATGGTGATGGAACCAGGCGCCCATCTCTCTGTAGGAGCGTCAGCAGATACAACTAAAGAAGTAGCCTAGCTGTGCTGTTACTTTCACATTGTAAGGGGCAACTGTACCCCTATACCCTAAGGGTGACCTTTCTCCATTGTTGTGTAACACGCTCATGCTCGACTGGACACAAAATGGGTTCTTTGGTTCTCTGCAGACTGTTCCTCATTTACATTTGCAATGCGTGGAGTCGTCATGACGACAAAGAGCTCTTTCCCACCTAGCAGACCTCAGACACACTTTTATGCTACTGTCTGTTTAGACTACTGATTGGACTGTGTTCCCATGCACACACACACACCTTACTCATCCATCCTCTCTCTCTGTCTCTGTGTGTTCAGTCGCACCGTGAACATTGACACAATGACAAGCCATATGTGGAGGAAATGCTTGCATATTCTGGGATAATGTGCACTAATGTTAATCATTTAGCTCCTTTTTCTCCCAGTACTGACAGCAATTACTCCGGTGCTCCATCTTATCCATTCAAGAGACCGTAAATTACACAGACCAAGAGCACATGTTTTGATAGATAATGGTTTGATTAGTATGGCACCATTAGCTATTATAAAACTGGTGTTTTTACTGATGGTGTTTCTGCACAAGGGAAAATCACTAATTTTCTACAAATGTATGTTCCTCTTTATAGTCTTCATCACTGTTAAGTTCATTTTTCTTTGTACTTCTCCATAATTACCGTGATTAAAATGTTTCCACTGTCCTACATGTGTTGTGTGTGTACATGTGTTGTGTGTGTACATGTGTTGCGTGTGTATTTGTGTAACCAAGCATGTTTACTTTCAGATACCCCTTCACCTGTGAAACAAGCATGTAAGTGGTACTCCACAATGTATCACGACTAACAGCCCTTCTAAACAAAACCTTTCCACTAACCATGGGACATGACGACAGATGGGTTATTATGGGTTTATCAGGAAGCGTTACATCAAAAGAGCTTTACTCAACATTTTTGGGGGAAAAAGGTGATCGTGATTGGAATTCCACATGAACCGCTCTTGTTGAAATGAATAGTTTCCATTTTTGAGGCATGCTGGTTCTGATAAGGCGGTATACACAGCAGTCCATCTCAGCCAATTCCCGTAATTAGATACGGTTCTTTGGGGCAGTGATCGACTGGAGACATGATTATTAGGCATGTCGAGTCGTCGGTCAGAAACTGAGGATGCTTGGATGGGGTGGTGTGCTACTGCTGTTATGGAAGTGGAATACATGTGCAAATGTAAAGCAGCAACCTCGAGGTGGGAGTGTTCAGGGCAGTCTGTGTAAACTGGGTTGGGGTGTGGAGCGGGTGTCATGGCATCAGTGGGAGCGCGACAACAGGAGAAGTCTACACGCTGATTGAAAGAAAAACTCCTAATAGACTCTTCAGTTGAGCAGAAAACTGGAGGCATTTTCTACACTTACAGAGATGGGTTTTTGATTGAAGGAGAACTATAAAGTGGGAACATAAAATGCCAGTTGAAACACTGGGTGAAGTACATCATGATTTCAGTCAGTTGGTTGCTGGAAACCGAGGAAACTGGTGTCTGTAGTGCAAGTAGTATTTTGGCATCCAGCCTGCAGATTTAGAGTTTAACATTTTAAGTGCATTTGTCAAGGAGTTCAGAGGCCTGAGGTCAGTCTTCTGTTGGTTGCTACGTCTTTGTGTTGTGTGGTGTGCGTGGGGGAACGTTTTGAATGGTGATGGGACCCAAAAGGTGTTTTCTTCTCAGTTGATGCCACAACCTTTTTATTTGCTTTTGCTATTTCTTGTGGAAGGTTTGTGGGAAGAATTAATCTTCTTGGTGGAGATGGAACAGTTTCTGAAGATGTGGTGGTTGGAAGTGCTATGCTGCTTAAACAAGCTTAAGACATGTCCCTGTATTCCCCTAGTCCTGTACTGCATAGAGAACCCTCTTGAACCCCTGCTCAATCCCTTATTTTTTACGCTCCACTTTGCATATATATGCAAAATATTTTATTTAAATGTTTTGAGACGAGATTTAAAGCTCTGTAACAAACATGTGTCATGCTTTTTGTCGTACTGATTTGCTCTCCCTTTGATCAGAGTCTCTGTGATCTCTACTGACCCCCTCCACAAACTAGCTGCTACGCTCTCCCTCCCAGCCTTCCTATTGGCTAAAGACTGCCTCATAGCACCTCTCTCCGCCCACTCACAGCCCAGCAGAACCCGGCCCCGCCCATCCCTGCCAGGCAGCATGAAGTGGCCATGAACAGGCAGCAGCGCTACTTCCGGATCCCCTTCATCCGGCCTGGTGATCAGTACAAGGACCCCCAAAACAAGAAGAAGGGTTGGTGGTACGCCCACTTTGACGGGCCCTGGATCGCCCGGCAGATGGAGCTGCACCCAGACAAGCACCCCATCCTGCTGGTGGCAGGTCAGTCACCCCAAGGTCACACGGGGGAGAGGCAAGAAGTTAGTTCTTACTTAGAGAACGCAGTTTTGTGTGTTCTCTAAGTTAGAACCTTGTTCTGTTAAGTTAGAACCTTGTTCTGTTAAGTTAGAACCTTGTTCTGTTAAGTTAGAACTGTGTTCTAAGTTAGAACTAAGTGTTTTCAAAGTTATAACTGTGTGTTCTCTAAGTTAGAACTGTGTTCTGTTAAGTTAGACCTGAGTGTTCTCAGAGTCCAAACTTTGACTCAGCTGAGAGGATGTCCTGAGTGTTCGTCCAGCTGACGTCATCTCCCCAGCTGCTCCTGTGCCACTGATGGCTTGCTGTGTGCAGGGAAAGATGACATGGAGATGTGTGAACTGAGCCTGGAGGAGACGGGCCTGACCAGGAAGAGAGGAGCGGAGATCCTGCCCCGGCAGTTCGAGGACATCTGGGACCGTTGTGGGGGGGTCCAGTACCTGCGCAGCGCCATCGAGAGCCACCAGGCCCGGCCCACCTACGCTACAGCCATGCTGCAGAGCCTCCTCAAGTAGCTCCCTGCCTCCAGCTCCCTCCACGGGCCCACACACACACACAGCAAAGGGAAGAGTGCGCCAGCTAACTGGACCGCTAACTGGACTGGACAGCGTGCATTCAGGCATACTGTTCTGACTGGGTGCACTGCAGTCATGAAAGAACTGCTTTTTGTTAATTTGTCTTTAGTTTTTTGGGGATCTTGCTGGCTTGGAATCGTCTTGTGTATTTGAGGTTGAGGCAGGGGGAATTGCAGTGAACCCTATACAGAGGAACACATGCATCCCGTTTTATTTTTCAGGCAAATGGGTTGTTTTCTTTAATATTTCTGCAACTCTTAACTATGAGGCCTTACATACTACTAAATAGGGTAAGTTGCTGAAAGTAGGAACTGTTTCATAGCTGCCTCCCCAAAAAGGTTGAGAGTATTAATTCATAGATGTTTATAATAATTTGTTTCTGATTACACTACAGTCTCCTTCTGGCCTCTGCCGGCTTAACAGCTTGTTGATAATTCTACTCACTCTTCAGCTGTTTACATAGTTTTCATATAGTTGTTTTTTTTCAGGACAATACTTGATCTCTGTTCTCTCATGTGTCACGTTCTCTGATTATTTCCAGTAACTGCACGCATTATTAATTTCCAATTAAGATATATTTGACAATACTGTAAAATTCTTTACCTCGTCTTTCAAACCGAATGTAATTTGATTTAGTTGATTTGTTCCTTCAGTCTTCATTATTTGTTGGTTTTGTCTTATTTTTTCAATGTGTGATTATATTTTTCATGCTAATTAAAAAGGTGTAGACAGAATGGCAGGTTCCCTGTACATGACCCAGTTGGGAATGCCATTTGGGTTTGGTTGTCACAGTTAATTGTGCCTATTGTTTTTGAATAATCTACACAACATTTGGTTTCAAATGTTGTTAAACACAAATGGCATTTACGTGTATTAATCAGACTTAACTGTTGGAATGTTGAACTACTAGATGTGAATCATGCATACCATGAGATATTCAACAGTTACTAAGTTGGACCAAATGTGTTTGAGAGCAGAAATGAGCTGTTACCAATTACAGATTGGTAAACTAATAGGGAGACTATGAAGCTAACAGCATTCAGTACACAGGTAGCCTATTCTCATGGAAACCCTCTCATTTGACACGTACACACAGTACATATTTTATATTGTATGATACAAAGAGAGTGTAATGTTTCTAATGGAATGTACACTTTTATTTTCAAAAAGAAAATCTTTCTACTCCAACATCCAAGGGTTCGGGCACATAAATCTCTGTTGGATTCAAACGGTTCTTTGCGTGCTGTAAAGTTAAGCAATAATCTAGTCACACACACAGCTAAGAGGAGAGGGACGTCCTTTGTCATAAACAGCGACGCTTTTAAGAGACAATCTCCTTTAAGACTAGAACTACTGTCTTCAGGTAAGGCTGATAGTCGTGATGTTCCCTAGCTTTTCATTCCCTTTGACGCTTAAGCGAAAAGGCGATTTGGTTGTTTGAATGCGTGAGATCTATCCACTTACGCCGCTGTGTCTGAGGCAAGTCTTCAGTTAAGACCTACTGTAAGTATTTATTTATGTATGACTTGAAAACACAGAGTGAAGTGTACTACTGAGGGATTTCCTGGAATCACCTGTACCGTACAACAAAATGACTGGCTTTTCTGTGCTCTGTATCTCAACACGCAATTACAATCATTCCTTGTATACTGCCTTTTCACTTTTCTAATGCTGATCTAACGGATGAAATAAATGCATTCCATGTTTCTCTCTGCCTCTTAACTCTCCTACCAAAACACTTAAATTTCAGGGTGACATCTCTATAGCATCATATAAGCCCGTTGTTTGGTGAAAACCCACGCGTATATGCAGTAGCGTGAGAGTACTTCAGATCCATTACTGCACGCGTACAGACAGGAAATGTGACCATATGCATCACCCACACATGGGCTGTGCTTCGTGTTTAACACACACACACCACCAACTCATTCTTACAATATAAAACATTTCAGTTTGCCTAAAGTTCTATTTATATGCATGTTTTTCCAAGATGTCCACTACACAAAAATAGATCTCCACACATATGTACAAAGGAATTGCAATTAGCAGTCCAGTGAGCACTGACAAGCTTTAACAGCTTGTTCGATGTTGTCAAAACTCATGTAAGTTGTCCATTTATTTTTGCGTCCTTTATCTATAGATGGAAATGACAGGCCATGAATACACAGTTTGCCTGAAAGTGTTCTGTCAGAAAACGTCTGGGCTCCTTCCCTGTTAAACCCCGGCTCTGGTTCCCAGAGACAGGAGTCTCAGAGACCATGCTGAGGAATGTCACCTGGCTGTCACTGGGAACAGACAGCCTTTCTCTTCTCCACACGGTCCTCAACATGATCCATGACTGGACTTCAGGTAAACTCTTCTGTGTTTGTCCCGTGGTCTTCCAGCAACTGTCATACCTGCACACGGAATCAAAGAGGTGCACTGTATTCAATCAAAACGTTTCTGGTATACTTTATGAAGTACTCTTACGATTTAATCATCTTGACCCAACTGCTTTTTATAGAAACGCATTGCGTCCATGGTACACAATCCCATACTGATCCTTTCAGAATTCTGGGTATTTGAAAGAAGGTACATGCGAAGCCTGTCCCCTGACAATAGTGACACAACCTGAAGAGGATCAGCGAGAGGCAGACTAATCACCTAATGACAAAGCCTGTGTTCATAGGCCAACACTGGCTTCTGCCTCCACAAACCGGCTTGGCAATCATCCAGCCCTCCTACTAGAGCTGAAAAACAGACGGTAAGCAGTCTGGGCCCCTTCAGGAGGTTTGACTTTGTGTTTAGTTCTGTCAGTGGTTAAGTCTGTTGTGGAGACACAAACCTCTTAAACCAATTTTGTACACAACCCTGAAGTATCGACGGCTCAGACGGGTCACCCGATTTTGGTGAACAGTAATCATGCTCTAAAAGCGGTCAGATCGGTCTTCAGGGCTGATGAGATTTTGCTTCATTCTCTGTTTCCCCAAATGTTTTCTTTGAATTAAAGAACTTTAGTTAATTGTTCTCACCTTATCCTGGAGCAGCGTTGACTGTTGTGTCACCATCTAGCTTGTCAGGCCAGGGAGGGAACCGGTTCCAGGGGATCTGCTGAAGACAAGAATAAAAGCCCTGTCAGACAGTAATTACAAGCACTTACAGCAGCTCCACATAAGAAATGTGAAAAGAAACAATAGAACAGATTTAAAAACTACATTATCCCAAGGGGAAAATATAACAAGGTGAAGCACGACAAGAGATATTTCTGTAGAAGAAGACACGTTGGTCAGGGGGCTATAGACCTCACAGCACACAGCAGACAGCAGGAGGCAGGTGTGTGGGGTTAGTGCAGTACTCGCTTACACAAAGCACCAGCAGCTCTCATTTCTATTTCTGGCAGATGTGAAAGAAAGATCCTCTGACATTTCAATTATATTTGTCCAGGCAGCCCTATCAGTGCCATGTTGATTGTTATAGATTGGTCTGAGACAAATCTAATGGTTCCTGTGCTATATCTTTGGCAGCCAACATTTTAAACCGTCACAGGAAGAATACTGGGGCATAGGAATTGCCATTTGATAATAACCTTTTGGTTTGGCTAAGTAAGGCCTGTTTACTGTTGTTTTTGTGCTTCCCTAACTGGTTAGTAAGATAGCTGGATTAAAGGTGAGGGTCTGTGTTAATGAAAGGAGGCAAGTGTTGGCCCGGGGGTGGGTCTGTGTCTGGGGTCACACCCCTGCGATCCCAGACAAGCAGAAAAGCTGCTCCAACAATTACACTTGCTAACAGGATCAAGGAGCCAGGGTCAAACCTGACAATTTATCCTTTTGATTAAACAATTGGTAAGGTTTGCATGTAAGGGTACTTGTAATTAGCAATTAGAGTCACGTAGTTTTGTCACAGGACCCGCTCTGTTGGAAATGTGTCCCGCTTATAAAAAGTACAAATATAAATCCTGGGTATATCAAGATACAAATGTATAAATGTGATAAGTAGACTTTATGTCTTATAATGCTGTAAAGAGAGAATGTATGTTGAGTCTTTGTAACTATCATTTTAACATGATCATTTTGTAGACAAAAAAGCAATACTTTTGTTCTCTTTGTATATATCTCTTTGCGTCAGTTGGTGAGGTGAGTGTATCTAATGAGATTTAAAATGAGTTTTTCTCCAGAGAATCAACGAGACTAGGACCCCAAGCTGAGCGATTACATAAAAGGTGCGTCACCCTATTGAAAAAAACGTGTTAAGGTTTCAACTGTATCACTAAAATAGTTTTCCGTTTTCGAAGCTGTGTGAAATTGTTCAAAACTAAAAGCGTGAGATGCAAGAGGAAGGCATGAGCTATTTGTACAAAGAAACTTTCTAATATACCCCCCCCCCCCAAAAAAAAATCAACACACTTCAACAGCAAGTTGACATGAAAAAAAAAAAGACCTGCTTACGCCAAAGTCACTGTGTTTCTGGTCCGTCTATAATGTCTGAGCATGAATATCATGAGACCTATCAGGGCATATACAGAGCTGAGCCAGCCCATTAGGCAGGCTATGAAAAGGAGGGGGTCTACAGGCATGGCCACCACCTCGCTGCAGCGCTCTCCCTTTAAGTGCCAGTATTTACCTACAGGACATCTAAAGAGGTCAAAGAGACTGGGTTAGAGCAGAGACTGGGTTAGAGCAGTAATGAACCACACAGCCTTCGAGTGTGTGCATGCGTGTCTGCATGTTGGGGTGTGTGTGTAAGTGTGTGTGTGTTGTACAGTAGAAGCAAATTGCAGTCTTTAGTTCATGAGGTAATGGTTAAGTTGCACCTTTTATCTAAACATGTAAACACAAAAGCAAGAAAACAAATTCAACAGTAAATCTGGTGAAATCATAATGAGAAGTTATAGATTGCCAGCTAGTAAAAAAGACCAAAACAATCAATAATATACCAAAAATAGAGTACATTTAAGGTATATAATATGACTCAAATTTCGGCCTTATAATCAGCGTTCCAGTTTATTTGGTCTTCGAGTTATGCTAAGGTACCTGCAAGCTGCTCCATGACCTGGGACTATCTCACACTCCCCCCCATTGAGGCAGTAGTCTGGCTGCAGGATACAGATGCTCTGACAGGGTAGTCCGTCCACCGTCATGTAGCCAGGGTCACACAAACACTCCGCCTCCTTGCTCCACCGGTTTACTACACAACGCGAGACCTCATTGCAAGCCAAAAACTTACAGGGATCTGCTTGGTCAGCTACATAGACGGAAGAGGAAATATAAAGTGGAATTAGTATTCTCTGGTAGACAATCTCCCCCCCCCCCCCCCCCCCTTCCTCCACCCCCCTCAGGTTCGTATGTTTAATTTGAATGTTTAGCTGCTGGCGTTGCTCAACATCGATGTCATCGACAAGAAATAACATGTTCACTTCACACTCTCTCCTGCTAACATAATACTGGTCAGGTAGTATATTCGAATTTTAACAATTAAATACATACAGGGACTATCGTGTCGGATTTAGTGTTAACATCACACTGTAACATGTTTCATATTTCTCTCAGTATCTAAACAGTGCAACAATACTGCCATACCTGGCTCTATGTCCAGTGAACCGCTGTCAATTTCAATGTCCACGTGCTTGGCTGCGGCACTGCAGAAGTCCTCCAGAACGATGTGTACAGCCTGGGTGACATTGTAAGGAACTGACTTGGAAAATTTCATCTTGCTGTTGACCACAACACTGCCGTTCCTGAAGTTGAGAATCTCCAGTTTCTTGAATCCCGTCAGATTTGACTGAAGATATGGTATCAGCTAGACAAAATGAGGGAAAAACGTAAACAATATTTTATTTTACCATTTTACCATCTGTTATGCAACCATCCTTACAAAGTACACATTACATTGCTAATTGTGAAACTACATTACATTTAGTTGGAATCAACTTTATAAGCAGCCATTCTCTAAATTGTCATTATGTAGTCATATACTGTGCTCGGTTTATTAAAATGACCTTCTACTTTCACACATTCACAAATGCTTTGACAGCATAATTGGTGCAAAAGAAACTTTTCTCTCTGTCTGCACAAACCGTTGTGATGCTGACTTCTAAACACAAAGATCAAACATGTGAATCTTTTCTTCTTGGATTAGCAAACACAGTATCACATTATTGTATATCAAAAAGTGGAATATCTCCTGTGGTTCCTGAGGTAACATGGTAGGGACTGTAGGTACAATAAAGGCCTCAGGGCTAAGTCAACCTGTTCCAGTCACAACATCCGCAACCGCATGTTTAATTCTCCTCAGCTCATTAGCTTGGATGACTCATTGCTCTGTATAATGAGCCTTGTATTGAGTTTGTCTCAGCTTGAAGTTATTGTGGGTCGGTAGAGTGAATCAGTATAAAACTATTAATGATGTCAAATATAAGATAGAAATATAAGATGACGAGGAGAGGGTGTGCCCCTTAACGCAACGGTCTGCGTTCGATGCCTGCAGGGTGGCATTCGCCTACTCATTCTCAAGGCAAAGATGTTGGTCAAACGCATTCGATCCCTATAAATATTTGTACTCACCAGTTCCATGAAGGTGCTCTCCAGGGACCTGTACTCTGGGGAGGTCTTGTTGAACAGGTCATCTGAGAACCTCATGTTTGTGACCCGCAGGCTGAAGAAGACCACTAGCTCCCTGCCCTTACTCGCGGTCGTCATGGAAGGTGTGGTCAGGTACCTCAGAGGTGGCGATGCCGTGGTCTCGAAAGGATGCTCTTCGTTAGCAAACGTGTTTCCGCTACCATAGTCCAGCAGGTCGACGGTCTCTGTGCTCACCACATCCATTTGGTCTAGTTCGGCAGCCAGGTCTTGTAGTTCGGCGGCCAGGTCTTGTACAACCTCAGCGAGAGGTGATTCTGCTTGGGCTAGTGGTGCAGTAGTTTGAACCCCTGCCTCTCCCTGCTCCTCCTCTTCTTCCACTTCCTCTGGTTCTTCATCTATAACGACCACCCCAGGTGGCAGTGCCTCTTCATCCTCCACATCCTCGCTGATTGGTTCCCCTTCATCTACCTCGAAGAGCCCGCTGTCTATGAATGGCTCTGTGGGGGGTATCTCAGGTACAGAGCCAGAATCTGCTGGTTGGGTTGGAATGGTATCTAGCATGGACCCAGCTGTTACAGAAATCTCTTCACTCGTGGATGAATCGCTTTTTTCCGTCTCTTCGGGACCGCTGTCCTCTGATGTGTTCTGATTCACAGCCGCTGTCACCTCTTTGAAATATGGGTTGAGAAAAAAGAGTTTAGATGGAATCAATCATATGGTTTGCTTGTATAAAATATGTCTGCCCATTGCTAGCTGCCTAATACTGTACATAGAATTTATTATTTTTCTACTGTCATCCCAAAATAGTGTAAAGATGATGATGTCTTTTTGCTGCCAGCATCCTCTAAATATTCTTCCATTTTCAATTATTTAAAAAATCAATCTTCTATCTTAATGATAATGTGTCTCCCAGCAGTGTGAGCCCTAGTAATTAACAAGGTGTCAAAAGATTTGTGTTTACTCCACATCAAATAATAAACAGGACAGAACATTTATCGCCAGGCAGCACTCACTCCAAAAATAGAACAGTAATCTCTTCTCCATGGGTTGGTCTGTAATTATTAGCTGTAACGTAACTTCCCAGCTCTATTGGTGAAAGTCATTTTTAAATTGCATCATTATTCTCTCTCTCTCTTTGCCTTGTGCTCTCTCACTCTCTGTATGGCATTTTTTACTGAGCTAAAACAGCTATGATGGCTTGCACATACCTGCAGCATGTGTTACTGGTGGAGCAGTCAGCTGCTCGTCAGGCTGAAGGTCACCAGTGTCTGTCTCTTCCGGTACTTCAACATCATCTGTGTCCCCCACAGGGCTGAGATCCTCATAGCCAACATATTCTGGCTGAAATTCTCCCTCTTCCAAAGACTCTCTCTGTCCTGGCCCAACAGGTAGATTGTCGTCCTCCTCAACGGGGTGAAGGAGGGCCGTCTCACCTCTCGCTTCCTGTGTCTCCGTGTCTTCTATTGTCTGAAGAGCATCCTCACCAAAGTGGACGTTCTCAACTGTGTCCACAGGTTGAATGATTTTAATAGTTTCGGCTGGGGGCTCGCTAACATCCTCCACAAGTTTGAGGTCCACACTTGCATCTAGAGCACCTTCTGTTGCTTCTAGTTCTGCCTCTGGTTCAGCTGCCTGCACAATAACCTCTCCCCCATCTTTACTTTCATCTTCAGTCTCTACAACTTCAGCCTCCAGTTCCCCCACTGACAGTGAAACCTCATCCTTAACATCTGGCTCGGGAATTTCAGGTTCAGAAACGTCCTCCCCAATTTCTTCCTCTGGCTCAGTTATAGGAACTGTAACTGCAGGCTCAGATGTCTCCTCTCCATCCTCTAGCTGAAGTACCTCAGCTACTGTCTCGTCTGTCCCCTCATCTGGCTTTGCTTTAACCTCCGCTTCTGGTTGTGGGACCTCAACCTCCGGCTCTATAACCTCAATCTCTGGCTCTTTAACCTCAATCTCAACTTCCTCTTCCGGCTCTATAACCTCACCCTCCGGCTCTATAACCTCAATCTCAACTTCCTCTTCCGGCTCTATAACCTCAACCTCTGGCTCTATAACCTCAATCTCAACTTCCTCCTCCGGCTCAATAACCTCAACCTCAGGCTCTATAACCTCAACCTCCGGCTCTATAACCTCAATTTCAACTTTCTCTTCTGGCTCTATAACCTCAACCTCTGGCTCTATAACCTCAACTTCCGGCTTTATAATCTCAACTTCCTCTTCTGGCTCTATAACCTCAACTTCCTCTTCCGGCTCTGTAACCTCAACATCAGGTTCTATAACCTCAACTTCCTCTTCTGCCTCTATAACCTCATCCTCTGTCTCTATAACCTCCACCTCCGATTCTATAACCTCAACTTCCTCTTCCGGCTCTGTAACCTCAACATCAGGTTCTATAACCTCAACTTCCTCTTCTGGCTCTATAACCTCAACCTCTGGCTCTATAACCTCCACCTCCGGCTCTATAACCTCAATCTCAACTTCCTCTTCTGGCTCTATAACCTCAATTTCTGGCTCTATAACCTCATCCTCCGGTTCTATAACCTCAATCTCAACTTCCTCTTCTGGCTCTATAACCTCAATTTCTGGCTCTATAACCTCATCCTCCGGCTCTATAACCTCAACCTCCGGCTCTATAACCTCAATCTCAACTTCCTCTACTGGCTCTATAACCTCAATTTCTGGCTCTATAACCTCATCCTCCGGCTCTATAACCTCAATCTCAACTTCCTCTTCTGGCTCTATAACCTCAATTTCTGGCTCTATAACCTCATCCTCCGGCTCTATAACCTCAACCTCCGGCTCTATAACCTCAATCTCAACTTCCTCTACTGGCTCTATAACCTCAATTTCTGGCTCTATAACCTCATCCTCCGGCTCTATAACCTCAACCTCAACTTCCTCTTCTGGCTTTATAACCTCAATTTCTGGCTCTATAACCTCAACTTCCGGCTCTATAACCACAACTTCCTCTTCTTCGTTTATAACCTCAACCTCTGGCTCTATAACCTCAACTTCCTCTTCCAGCTTTATAACCTCAACCTCTGGCTCTATAACCTCAATCTTAACTTCCTCTTCTTGCTCTATAACCTCAACTTCCGGTTCTATAACCACAACTTCCTCTTCTGGCTTTATAACCTCAACCTCTGGCTCTATAACCTCAATTTCCTCTTCCAGCTTTATAACCTCAACTTCCGGCTCTATAACCTCAACCTCTGGCTCTATAACCTCAACTTTCTCGTCCAGCTTTATAACCTCAACCTTTGGCTCTATAACCTCAATCTCAACTTCCTCTTCTGGCTCTATAACCTCAACTTCCGGCTCTATAACCACAACTTCCGGCTCTATAACCACAACTTCCTCTTCTGGCTCTGTAACCTCAACTTCCTCTTCTGGCTCTAAAACCTCAACCTCTGGCTCTATAACCTCAACCACTGGCTCTATAACCTCAACCTCAGGCTCTATAACCTCAACTTCCTCTTCTGGCTCTATAACCTCAACCTCCGGCTCTATAACCTCAACCTCTGGCTCTATAACCTCAACTTCCTCTTCCAGCTCTATAACCTCAACTTCCTCTTCTGGCTCTATAACCTCAATTTCTGTCTCTATAACCTCAACCTCCGTCTCTATAACCTCAATCTCAACCCACTCTTCTGGCTCTATAACCTCAATTTCTGGCTCTATAACCTCATCCTCCGGATCTATAACCTCAACCTCAGGCTCTATACCCTCAACTTCCTCTTCAGGCTCTATAACCACAACCTCAGGCTCTATAACCTCAACCTCAGGCTTTATAACCTCAACCTCAACTTCCTCTTCTGGCTCTATTTCTACTTCGACAAGCTCAGGAACGTCAGCTTCAGCCTCTACGCCAGGTTCTTCTTCAGAGGATCCTTTGCCATCAGGACTAGGCAACACCAATTCTGTCTCATCTTCACCGGGAATTACATTAAGAACTTCTTCTTCTTGAAGGTCGCCAATCATTTCAGTAGGTGGCTGATCTGTAATGGCCGACAGAGTGGTCACAGGAGGTGTTGCCTCAGCCTCTTCAGCAGAGGGGCTCATGGTCATGGTGGTAAGCAGCCTCTGAGGAGTTGCTGTGGACACAAACTCCACACTGACTTCCGGACTGGGATCACTCTCACTGTCAACAACGGGAGCAAGGTCCTCTTCCGATATCAAATTGGCAGAAAGGTCGACATCCGTAGATTCGGTTTCCAGTTTAGCAACAAAGGTCGCGGGTGGGGTTGGGATGTAGTCTCTCACAAGCTCGCCAATTCCCTCTTTAATGGTTTCGATCATGTGCGTGATAAACGGCACCTCTTCTTCTGGCTCACTTGTTGGTCCTGGTTCGCTCTCCCCGTCTCCTCCCTCAGACCCAGCGAGGTCCTCAGAGATGGAGGGTGGAGCAGTGCTGATTGTCAGGGCTGCATCGGAGGAGACAGATTCCTCGTCCACGCCAGGATCAGTTGTGGGATCCAGAAGCGTGACCAGAGCATTCTCCTTCTCCACAGGGCTGAATGGTAGCTCTAAATGTATTTTTTCTATGTTGACTTCTGGCTCAGCTGTGGATATTTCAAGGTCGTTGTGTGAATCTGGCTCACTAGACTACAAGAATAAAAGAGCAAAATAACATTAATATTTCTCTGCTGTTATACACAAAAAACATTTTAAAAACAGTATATGTACTGTATATATATACACACACAATTTGTTTACTCACTTCAACAGTTGTTGATCCCACAGTTATGGGAATTGTTTCTATAGTTGGTAGGATGACTTTTTCTGTGGAACCCCCCACAAAAATAAATACCACAAAAAATCAAAATCGCATTCTTGTCCCATTCTATTGTTTCAGGATAGTCAAATTCAAGGTAATGTTCTCTAACCTGGTTGAAATTTCAGTGAGTCTAGATCCACGGGTAAAGAGGCTTCTTCCCTCAGGGCCTTAGTCACCACGTCCTGCAGGCTAGGTCCAGCAGAGACTGGTGTCCCAGTAGCCTCCTCAGAACTATCTGCACTGATGTCGAGGGAATTGGTCTCGAAAACCAAGGAATAGTGCACTGACACACCTCCAGGTCTAGAGAAGGAAGAGTTTTAACATTCAGGACACAGCATGCAAGCCTGGTGACAAGAACTCCAAAGATTTTGGTAAGACACTTACATCAACAGCAGGAATATGCTGTGAGACATTCGACTTAGCAGTCACTATTTTAGCTAGTGTGTAGGATAAGTGGGATGGCGTACTTTGAATAGAGGCCATTCAAATCTGTCATTATCAAATGGCATTAATATTCTGTGTGGTGCCTTTTCTTGTTTTCGCGACCAAGATTATCAGGCAAAGGTTGTATTAGTTGTGAATTCCCCATTAGAGGAGAAGTTGCAGCCTGACTGGCACGTTACTGGATGTGGCAGCACAAGACACTGCACAGAAGGACATTTACTGAAGGGATAACTATTGTATTCACAAGGCTTCGCAATATCCACAGACCGCTTGGCTTCTTTCATAACAAAAATTATAGGCGCATTAGCAACCCTTTCAGACTTTGAACCATATATCTGATATGTTTACCTGGATAGTGAGTGTACAAATAAGTGTTGTTTCTGCAGACAGTGGTCCTGTATACCACAATATGGACCCTTGTTTCTATATTGACCTGTCATCTCTGCACAGACGGCACAGTAATTGTCAAGGGGCTTTTGTGTTTAGGTAATTTCATCCCCTTCCACAGCCCAGAGTCAGAGCCAAACAAAAGGAACGTGAGGCTGCTAGGGAAAAGTACAAACACAAGGGGAAACGGCTACCACTAAAGATGTTTCTCATCAATATCATTGAATTACCCGTCACTATCCTGGGTCTCGCTAGCGTTTGAAGAAGGGAAGAGAACAGGCAATTAGTATTTCGTTATAATGACATGTAAGAGAAAATGACATTCATCATGACATTGTCATTCATTTCTTTGCCAAAGAGCACCTGCACCTGTACATTCAAAAGAATATATTTAATCAAACGTCAACGTCAACCTCACATGGTGCTTCGTAATAAAAACACAATAAGTATATATTTTCCTTTCGATAAAACATTATTGCCACGTGAATAAATATACTTAAGTTACTGTGAACTGGCTTTACAGACAACTAGAGTGTCACTGTCTTACATGGGCTCTGTGGTTCTGCTTGTCAGTCAGAACACAACATTCAACACTGGCCGTCACTGGCATTTCGACTGAATTTCAGCCACAGCTTAAGTGAAAATGAGCTCATTACCTATTCAAATGAATACTCTGGCCATGCCAAATGAACTCTGATGAAATGATGAAACCTCTGTGGAATTTCCCATGAACATCACAAGCGATGCTTAAGCATGTCTACACTGGCTACGCTCCGAGCTGTCTCGCTATTTGCCCATTAACACTTCCTCGTTTCTCATTTGCACTTCAAAATGTTTCATGTTTCATATGCATGCCAAAAGATTCACCTGATTCCCAATACGTTGATCTCCTTAAATCCTGGAAGTTTGTCAAAAACGTGTTTCATCTGTGAAAGTGAAGATGAAAACCTTTTTAGTGTTGAGTGCCCTGTCTGCAGGCTCAATATCTCAACACCACACCGCATCACAGCTGACAAGTGTGAACTCTCACACGCGTCATCTCAGAATGACTGGGTGACAAAGTTATAAAACAGTCATGTACAGCTCTTAATTATACACTCACTGCTCTTGAGTGGAGATACTGTAAGTACCTATTTAGTACAGCATACACAATTTTGACAATCATCTTCAGTCGGATTCAATTAAAGAACACGTAATTGACTCTTTGTTCTTACAACCAGAGGATGATCTCCTGTCAGTGAATGACATTCTTTTACCTCACTGTCCCCCTTTTTCTGACATGGCCCTGTGGTACTTTCTACTATAAGCTTCTTTACAGTGAACTACTTTTTCAGGCCATAGGGACAGATACGACTGCACAGTAACCTTGTGTTGCTGAATGTAGCAGGGTTACCTGGTGTCTTGGTGGAATACAGGACTGGTGAGCTGGAATCAAGATATATATTGCCACTATAACTGGCCTTAGATATTTTGGAAGTATCAATGAGGGACTGTCTAGAATATCTACAGCTTAGGCTTCCATGAGTTCAGCCTGTTCTCCATGGTGTCCCACCTGGTCTTGCAGGTGGTGAGACAGGTCGATGTACTGGAGTGAGTCGGGGTCATCCAGCAGCTCCCTGTAGCCAGGGTCCACCAGCTCAATGCTGAACTCTAAGATCTGTTCAACAGGCTGTTCAGGCACAAGGTTGGGCAGCTCTGGGTCCTAGGGAGACGCAATAACAGTTCTGTCAAGACACTCAAGGATTTATTTAACCATTTACTGCAATGGAAATGGGTTTGTCTCTGGTGGTGTGGTAATGTCTAAGGGGTAACACCCTGCCTTGGAGTATGTAGCCAGCATAGGACAAGTACGTACACTAACAAGGCAGGGCGCATAGGATGTAATATCCCCTGGTGAACGGGAATAATTTCAAACCAGAAGTAGACTTTTTAACAAGCAATCGAGTGTTAACATCTTGTAGTGATGATACAGAAGATAGCATGGAGGAGCTGGGAGTGGTGGAGGGTGGCAGCAATTGTATAATACGCAGGTACATAGCAACGCATCATGTGTGAACATGTGTGTCCGGGTCTGTGAATGCAGTATTCAAGTCTTCTGAAGGAGAAGGCCAAGACCTTCAATCATCCCATCGGTGCAGTTGATTGTGTGAGTGACATAATCTAATGTGACCATTACCCTAGCTCCCTTGGAACTATCTCCACCTATTATGTTCAGAGGGAGTCAGGTGGCTGAGCGGTTAGGGAATAGGGCTAGTAATCAGAAGGTTGCTGGTTCGATTCCCTGGCCGTGCAAAATTATGGTGTGTCCTTGGGCCACTTTACCCTACTTGCCTTGGGGGAATGTCCCTGTACTTACTGTAAGTCGCTCTGGATAAGAGCGTCTGCTAAATGACTAAATGTAAATGTAATGTGTCAGTGAGAAGGCTGGTACTAGTTCTACCAGCAACACGTGCCTCTAAACTACCAGCTCAAACACACTGTCTGAGTAGTGCGAGACAACAGCTGTTCAGGCTATGAATCCATGTTATTTCTGTTAGCTTTTCTCGTCAGTCTACAAGCTGTTAGGGAGCTAAACTAAATGCCTTTGTGGTATTGTACCTCCTTAGTGGCCTGGGTTTCATCCAGGACTGTAGGAGTGGGAGTGGGAGTGTCAGGGGGAACAGCACTGCTGGTCACATGATCGTCCGGTTCAGACACAACTTCAGCCTCCGTTGCACCTAAACCAATCATCATCACTCGGTTACAAAGACTGTGAAAGACAAAAGTCTACGATCGTCCACATCTAGATCTGGAGCCTTACCTGCAGTCTCAGATGTGTCTGGTGCTGCAGTCGTAGTCACCTCTCTGCAGACCAAAGAGCAGATGATGTCAATTAACAATTATGCAAATTCCAGTACATGTGTGCCAGTTTGTAATTATGTACAATATGGTTCTTGTTATATGTGCTGATTAGTGATGCATACACTTCTAAACTATTCCAATTAAACATTGTAGCTCCTTTCAGCTCTCATCCTAGCTGAGATAGGCTATTTAATGACTACCATTTAGAACCACTTCAGTGAGAATCTACACAGGAGACATCCACCTGGTGCACATTACAGAGTGTACATAAGTGGAATAAAAGCTGTGGGAAAAGAGCTCCTTTGAACAGCGTTTAACTTGAAAAATACTGTATATCAGACTTACTGTGGCACTGGCCTCCGGTCCTGAACGTTCATCCTCTGTAGGAGCAGAATCAGAAACACAACCAGAGTCAAAGAAACAATCTCAGAGCAATAATATTAAAAAATAATTGGTAATACTGCACGCAGGGTTTGTAGAGCAACCCTGGAGAGGACTGTCAGTAATTGTGTATATTTTTGTGTATTATCAAATGTAATTGGCCATATGGATTGTGCACTTCTGTGTGTGATAATGGATGCAGCATAATGCCTCGAGAGACAGATACATAATTAACCAAATGTCAACAGCTTTTCTGAGTGAGAAGGAGAAAAATACCTTGTTGCTATAGTATCAACTGATGCTTCACTCCTGGTTGTGTACAGAATAGTGAACAGATAAAGAAATGATTGCATTTCTGTTTTGATCATTTGTCTTGCAAAAAGGATAATGATACCATAATTCTTTAGAAAATGCAATATGCACCCCAATCACTGTGGATGATGTGGTCAAATTGACAAACAAGGTGCTTTAGTTTACAATGTGCTATAATATATTTACCCTGTAAACCATACTGATGTGTTCTTCTGAGTTGCTGAAGTTCCTGGCTAGGTCAGAGATACAGACAGAGTCATGTTGACATGTGTGCACCCATCTCTGGTACTCAGTCGTTGCAGGAATCCTGTCGAAGAAGATCCTGAAAGCCTCCCATACTGCTTCCTGGCAAACTGACCGAAAAAAAGAAAGTTCTTCAGTGAGGCAAGACGTTGGTCCTAACTGAATACAGTTCTATTCAGGATCAAAGTACTTCATTTGGATTAATCACAAACTACCTAAAGCCTCATGTTACACTTTCAAAATAAGCAAACCATTGCCTTCAACACTACAATATTCTACTAGGAACCAAAACCCTTGTTGGTTTTCCAACAGGGAAGACCTATTAAATACCCAATTTCCCAAGAGTATTGTTGTAAACACAATCCTTTAGAAATCGAATCTATCACTTGAGATCACAAACCTCACTACCGGCTAATATAGATCCACATAGGATTAGGATCCCATTGTCTTAAACCCAGTGACCATGGTGTGAATTCCAGCAGATCAATTCAGTCTCTACGAATGTCAATAGCAGGTCATTTAAGCTGGAGGGAATTTGTCCATCTTTCCAAACGACATTGATTGTCCTCACGATGAACCACCTCATTTAGAAAATGAAGCCCTGCTTTCTGCTGTTTTATAGTCCGCCTACACCCCCTATCCCTGTAGAATCACACTTGCAGAGTAATCCTAGTTGATTTTCACTACTTAGTTTCTATATTTGAGGAAAACAAACATTAGCCCACTGAAAAATGAAGCATGCTCTTTGTCCCTCAATACTGTACTACTACTGTACAGGGACACTACAGTAGGATTCAGTTGTGGTTGGCAGAACCTTGTATGTTTTCATAATTGCATGAAGTACTGTGCGTACAGTGAAATTCAGAAAATCATTTGATTATCAAAACCAGAAAAATGCTATCTTAAAGTCTGGATAAGAATGGAAGCATTTTAAGACAGAGTCCATGCTATACAATGGTGACAACAATATGTTTACATTAAAATGACTGTACAGTTGTTCTATTTGATGTTAGGAGAGTTCACTGAGTTCTCCAATTTGAGGGTTGAAAGTTTATCTTATTTTGTCTTATCTGAGGTCATATTATAATTCAAACTCCCAAATGTGTTTTATCAATTGTCTCACAAAGTAGTTCATGTTTGCCTCAGGACGGACCACATCATTTTGTCTTTAATTAGGAAGGACTTTCCAGATGGAAACTTGTTTTTCGTTCCATTAACTGGAGAGCGGAGGATGTTTGATACAGCAGTAGACTACATGCCTTCAGGTGTATTAAAACTAGGGTACCATGAGATAAACTTTACGACTATTAACCCTTTTGACTCCTTCCCAGGGAGGTTCGTACCTCTTAGCTTGTAGTAAGCTTGATGGCTGGCGATGACCTCATTGATGGTTTCCTGTGGACAGATTCTCACCCCGGAGTGGAAAATTGCAGACCTCTTTGTTCGTTGTCTCTCCAAGTCAAAGACTGTGTGGACATTAGCCGTCTGTTTGGTTGTCCTCAAAAGCTGAACCAAATGCATTGAGTTGACAGCCTCTCTCTGTGCCCTGAAGTCTCCTCTTCTTCTCTCTAACAGCAACGATCAAAGATAGGATGGAGTAAGTCTAGAATGACACCAAAGCTCGCAACATGTTTTCTCTAATTAAAAAACCATTTTAAATGACATGATTTGCAGTATTTGTTGTTACATCAGTCCCAATTACACCATAATCTCCTTTCAGGAGATTGCCTTTTAATTGACTAGTTATCCAACCATCACAGAAAACAACAAGCACTTCTAATCTACTGTGGATTGATTTTGGCTACACAATTTAGATACAGTAATTCTGCTTATAGTTACCATATAATCACTTCAGACAACGACAGACATTCTTTTATCAGCTGTAAATGCTTTATATAACTGGGCATTAAAGCTGACCTTTGGTCTAAAGTCTCAACCATAGCATGATGCAAGGCATAATCACGTCACTCTAAGCTGGTGCTAGTATGTTATGCAATCACAGCAGGTTTTCCTTTTCTTTACCATCACCATTAAGGTTGAGTGTGAGAGCTATTGGCTTCAAGAAATATGGTGTGTTCGCAGGTATGCTTGAGAAGCAATCTGATTCATTAGGTATTGTCAACCCAACCCAATCAAAATCCTCTGTACAGTATAATTGAATGGGATGTTCTGTACATGACAGTAATACAGTGTGATATGTTTTATGAGTGGTGCATGCTCTGATCCTAAACACTCAGGAACAAACACAAACTCCTGATATTTTCAATGTAATCAGCCGTGACAGACTTGATTTGATCCTCTATTGGTGTTCATTTTAAACCTTTCGACAACAACAAACTGTTCCAACTGTTGGAAGGAGAAACACAATCTTTTCTGACCTTGAGGTTTAGAAAGCGGTGTGGATCCTTGATCCAAACCTGATCTTACCTTGCATTCCCAAGGCCTGTAGACCAAAGAGAAATAAGACCGTCAAGAGTCCCCATTTCCAAGGCATTTTGGAAGCGTTGTGTTTCTCAAGAATAACAATTACAATCCAGGTGTGGTGTCCTTTATCTCATAAAGACCCCGTGAATTCCTCCATGGTCAAGAGGGGTCACTAGGTCTCTGGGCATCGGTTCTTCACGCACAGTGGTGAATGCTCATCTAGGCTTCGACTCGTTTTCCCTGCCGATGGTTGCGACGTCCAGGATGTTGTGTGATGGACATGGCTGGAGATGAGATGCTGACAGAGCAGGGCCCACAGAAGGATTGTGGATGCTTTCAAAGTGTGACAAGAGTGACAGGGTTAAAAAAGTAGGCACTGTTTCGGGAATAATCTGTTTATCTACTGCTCAGACATAATCCCTCTTTACCCCATGGGCCCAGCAGCACCGGCCTCATCCTGTTAGTGGCTTTCTGGGGGCGAGCATCTGTCACCCCAGGGCCATCCTTCCCCTGGCCTGGCTCTCTCTCCCACCTCCAAGCTGAATTCCAGCCTCACCCGCCAGAATCCACCAGACCCAACACAGCCACCCTCTCCAAATGCCCAAGCTTCGCTGGCAGTCTGCAAGCACAGCTTTAAGTAAGCTCTTAGCAAGACAATGTGTTCTGTTGCTCTTTGGGCAGTACTGGATGGGACAGCAGTGTGTGTCAGATGGTGTTGTGTCTCCTCTGAGGTTTAGGGCAGGAACTCCAATGGTGGATTTGCTCCCCCGCTCCAAGGAACAGGATTGTCTGGCAGCGGTGTTAGTAGCCTTTTGGTGCCTTAAGTCTTCTAAGGATATGTCCTCATGAACTGTGACCCGTTTGATTGGGATGAGTAGGGGAAAGTTGAAGCCGTTTACGTCAGCGAAAGATCAAACATCACCTACGTGACAGAACAAAGAAAATGTGCTCGGTCAAAATAGAACTACAAAAATAACCCAAATATTTGCATTTCCAATTACAAGTTCATGCACTTCATCTAATCCCTCACATTAGAGAATGTGTCACCGTAATTGTGCTGAAACTTTGTCTCATATCTATCAACAGCATTCTCTCTATATAGATTTCTGGTGGTAGTGGGTCTCTCATTGAAGTGCTAAGATAATGAGTCAGTGTTCTGGCTTTCATGTTAATGTGGGGACCACCCACTCTAGAACACTGTTGACGTTTGATGAAGTACTTCTGAGACCAACTCCATTTATATTCAGAGATGACAGTCATTGCCCTATTCACAAAGGCATCAGACCAAATGGAAATGAATCTTTAACAAAAGGAAGCGATAAGCAAGAATCTCAGATTGCAGCCAATTTCACAAATTGGGTGACATGTTAATTTGCCTTCAAAAAGACTCTTGCATCCAGGCATTTTGTTGCCGACTTGTGCAGATTTTTCACAAGATCAAAATTAGTTGCTTTGTTTCTTATGAGAGAACCCTGAATTTCGTTTTTGAAATCTTTGTGTACCACACTCAGGTCCAGTTCTTCACAGAATACTGTTGAAAGTTCATACAGTTGCTCTGTTAAAAAAAATAAACAAGGTTTATTAGGTCTGCACTCTGTTGAAACTCTCTATTACTTATACGAAGTTAAACAGTGTTCTGTTTTTAATTGCACAACCCTGCAGTAACTAACAAGCCAACTGGAACATCAGCACAGTTGTCAGAGGACAGCAACCAAGTGAACCATAACATGATCTGTGGAAGAGTATAATACTGTAGCATGGATAATCCATTCAATTTAGTCCCACAAGCCTCTCCGCATAACCCTTAATATCTAAAAATAAAGCTTAAAGCTCTACGCGTAAACAAAGGTCGCCGTGAGTGGAGGTCAAGTGACTTTGACTAAAGGAAGAACAACTGGACAAGATAATCCTATTGTGGATTCCCATTCAGACTGGAGATCAAGTCTGACGTGGCTTCACAGCTGGGTGTCTCTGTAGCCTGCACGGTGTGGTGAAGTGGGGTGTTCTGATTGGCTGGCGGGTCTCTTAGCGAGGAGGGAATGAGGACAGGGGCTCCGAGGATCGAGATGTCTTGGCTGTCTCACTCAGAGGAAGTCCAAAGACAAGCCACCCTTCGAGTCAGAGAAAGTGTTAGAGCTCATCCAGAAGATGCTAACAATGACACATTGTTCTATTCTGAGGAGGCGTGGAGTCAGCACATGATGCCAATAAAAACAAAGTATGATCAGTTGCTTAGTGTCGTCTTGTCCGAGTCTTTTCAAGGGTCGTTAAATCTAAATATGATTTTAGTTCATAGTGCCACAAGCTACAATATAACCTGAGGCTGTGTAAATCCTTTGCTTTGTTTCCCTTAAGCTGAAGCTCAGTCACAAATCCTTTGATTGCCTTTAATAATCCTATATGTTAGTATAGGCTGCAAAGTAATTTTTGGACACCGTTTCCAGAGTCTGGCACTGTACCTAATTACCACAGACAGGGCAAGATACTTATTGCCAGTCTTGGAACACTGCACAGAATAAAGAGGATCAGAAATCCTCAGCTCTTTCAGGGGTCCATTGTAGACTGACATCACGCATTGCTTGTGTCATGTTACTTTAGGTAGAGCCATTCTCATTGTAGCCGTGGTTTGAAGGGATTATCCTTCACTGCTTTTTGTTCAGCCCCATAAAAAAATATATTTTTAACACATTGCACACTCACTTAGGCCTTTAAGTTCTATGTAAAGTCCAATGCCTTTCAATATAACGTACATGAATCATACAATATGCCTTATCACCAACATTACACGCATATATACGTAAGACAGGTAGACAATTTCACAGTACAGTACATCACTAACAGATACGAGGCAAAATCCATGCTCTATAGAGATTCTACAAGGTTGTATCTTGATTTGTTTGGCACTTGAACAAAAAAAGCCCCCAGCTGTAGTAACAATGGCTTCCAGAAGAGGGCACACTTTTTAATTACAGACCATACTGTACACCTACAATCAGGCCGAGGCACTACATCATCTGATTCATATCAAAATACAAACATGGGTTTGGGTGATTTGCAAGTGACATGTAGGGTTTTGTGGTGACCATCAAAGTTTGGAGATGAATCCCCCACTGCCCTTTACGCCTGTCATGATAAACTGCTTAGAATCACACCTATGACGGATTAGGTTATTTTCCACATGACCTTACAATACGGATGGAGTACTATTTTTAAAAACGCTGCAATATATATTCCATCAGGGATTAACAGGGGTTATGCCCCTGAGAATGGGCATATAGTGGGAGAGGCTGGGGTGAGATTCTCAATAGGGTAGAGAAAATACAGGAACTGTTACGTCTAAAAGATATCTTTCTCCGGGGGCTGTATTGTGTTGATGCCTGTAGGCACAAAGCAGCCCCTAGTGACTCAAAACTCATATTCAAACCTTTTCTTCTAACAGTATTAAAGCTTCAAATTGTAAAGCTAAATATATGGTACGGTACTTTTCTGAAACGCAAAGTCGGCCTTCCACTCCTTCAGTTTGATATGTTAGGAAAAGACTGAGGCAGACAGCAAGCAAGGGAGACGTCTAATGAGTTACAGATTATGCATTCTGTTTGGTACATTTACATTACATTTACATTTAGTCATTTAGCAGACGCTCTTATCCAGAGCGACTTACAGTAAGTACAGGGACATTCCCCCCGAGGCAAGTAGGGTGAAGTGCCTTGCCCAAGGACACAACGTCATTGGCACGGCCGGGAATCGAACTGGCAACCTTCAGATTACTAGCCCGATTCCCTAACCGCTCAGCCACCTGACTCCCTTTGGTAACTCTGTATCGAACGTAAGCCTGAAATTCATGGAAACATTTGACGGAAATCAAGGTGAATTGTTGCGACTAAGGGATTGAAACCAGACCTAGGCCGTTTCACAAGCGATCCATCTCATCTATGAACCTTTGAAGTCCCTCTGCTCACACACATATAAATCTTGTGGTTCTGAAGTTACATAATCCGAGTTAACTACTTTAGTGCTGACGCAGCTCAGAATGAACCCCCAGCAGGCTACGACCACATTGCATGTTCACATAATACAACGAACTTATCCTTAATGTCTGTTTGATATCAGCAAACAGGCCACAATTCTTCCATGACAATAATTATTCATATAATGAAGCATGTGAGCACTGGGTCCAGTGTTTGAATACAAAGTGCAAAGTACTGTTCTTTATCGAAGGATGAATGCTGCAAAAAAATATTTAGCAAAGCTTGTCTTTCATCTACAAATCCAATGTAAATCACCTGGCCTTTTAAAAATTACCTTTCAAAATATGTCTACGTGTAATAATAGTCAGTTCAAAATTAGCAATTTTTGATTAACACCTCACTCAATAAAAGAGAATATGTAAATCATAAGTACACCAAACAACAACATGAAATGCAAATGAAACAGATGATTGTTTATTGCATAAGGTGTGATATCAATGACAAAACAAGAAGTTATTCCGGTGCGTGGGGGGGTCATTGTCTGCCCAGACAGATAATTGCCGAGGGATCTGAATGGTGTAATTCTCAATGAAAGCTATGGCTGGAAAACTGAGGCTTCAGTTTACAATGGGTAGAGTTTAGAGATGAGTCCATCACTGTCAAAGCCTAATGAAGAATGTCTCAATGAGCACAGACTTGTAATATATCTAATTAGGGATTTGCACCAAGATGATCTCTCATTAAAGTCAACGGTCCTGTTCCTAACAGATCTGACCTTGTAATGGGAAATGTCTACAGGCCCCTGGGACATTATACCGACAGAACATCAAAAGGTATTACCGGGTCAGGGTCTCTGGAAATGTGTCTAATTAAGAGAATGACAAGGTGTTAGAAAACTGCAATGCTATAGTACTGTAGCCTACCGTACAGCCAGTCAGACTTGTGAGTATCTACACGCTCTGATTTGTGATCTCTGGGTGGTGCTGTATGTGTGCTAGGGGGGACATGGTGCTGTATGTGTGCTAGGGGGGACATGGTGCTGTATGTGTGCTAGGGGGGACATGGTGCTGTATGTGTAGGGGGGACATGGTGCTGTATGTGTAGGGGGGACATGGTGCTGTATGTGTGCTAGGGGGGACATGGTGCTGTATGTGTGCTAGGGGGGACATGGTGCTGTATGTGTGCTAGGGGGGACATGGTGCTGTATGTGTGCTAGGGGGGACATGGTGCTGTATGTGTAGGGGGGACATGGTGCTGTATGTGTAGGGGGGACATGGTGCTGTATGTGTGCTAGGGGGGACATGGTGCTGTATGTGTGCTAGGGGGGACATGGTGCTGTATGTGTGCTAGGGGGGACATGGTGCTGTATGTGTGCTAGGGGGGACATGGTGCTGTATGTGTGCTAGGGGGACATGGTGCTGTATGTGTGCTAGGAGGACATGGTGCTGTATGTGTGCTAGGGGGGACATGGTGCTGTATGTGTGCTAGGGGGGACATGGTGCTGTATGTGTGCTAGGAGGACATGGTGCTGTATGTGTGCTAGGGGGGACATGGTGCTGTATGTGTGCTAGGAGGACATGGTGCTGTATGTGTGCTAGGGGGACATGGTGCTGTATGTGTGCTAGGGGGACATGGTGCTGTATGTGTGCTAGGGGGGACATGGTGCTGTATGTGTAGGGGGGACATGGTGCTGTATGTGTGCTAGGAGGACATGGTGCTGTATGTGTGCTAGGGGGGACATGGTGCTGTATGTGTGCTAGGGGGGACATGGTGCTGTATGTGTGCTAGGGGGGACATGGTGCTGTATGTGTGCTAGGGGGGACATGGTGCTGTATGTGTGCTAGGGGGGACATGGTGCTGTATGTGTAGGGGGGACATGGTGCTGTATGTGTGCTAGGGGGGACATGGTGCTGTATGTGTAGGGGGGACATGGTGCTGTATGTGTAGGGGGGACATGGTGCTGTATGTGTGCTAGGGGGGACATGGTGCTGTATGTGTGCTAGGGGGGACATGGTGCTGTATGTGTGCTAGGGGGGACATGGTGCTGTATGTGTGCTAGGGGGGACATGGTGCTGTATGTGTGCTAGGGGGGACATGGTGCTGTATGTGTGCTAGGAGGACATGGTGCTGTATGTGTGCTAGGGGGACATGGTGCTGTATGTGTGCTAGGGGGGACATGGTGCTGTATGTGTGCTAGGGGGGACATGGTGCTGTATGTGTGCTAGGGGGGACATGGTGCTGTATGTGTGCTAGGGGGGACATGGTGCTGTATGTGTAGGGGGGACATGGTGCTGTATGTGTAGGGGGGACATGGTGCTGTATGTGTGCTAGGGGGGACATGGTGCTGTATGTGTGCTAGGGGGGACATGGTGCTGTATGTGTGCTAGGGGGGACATGGTGCTGTATGTGTGCTAGGGGGGACATGGTGCTGTATGTGTAGGGGGGACATGGTGCTGTATGTGTGCTAGGGGGGACATGGTGCTGTATGTGTGCTAGGGGGGACATGGTGCTGTATGTGTGCTAGGGGGGACATGGTGCTGTATGTGTGCTAGGGGGGACATGGTGCTGTATGTGTGCTAGGGGGGACATGGTGCTGTATGTGTGCTAGGGGGGACATGGTGCTGTATGTGTGCTAGGGGGGACATGGTGCTGTATGTGTGCTAGGGGGACATGGTGCTGTATGTGTGCTAGGGGGGACATGGTGCTGTATGTGTGCTAGGGGGGACATGGTGCTGTATGTGTAGGGGGACATGGTGCTGTATGTGTGCTAGGGACGCACCTTGTTCACATCACTCAGACACACACACACACAGACACACACACACTCAGACACACACACACACACACACAGACACACACACAGACACACATCCCTCAGACACACATCCCTCAGACACACACACACACACAGACACACACACACAGACACACATCACTCAGACACACATCCCTCAGACACACACACACACAGACACACACACACAGACACACATCACTCAGACACACATCCCTCAGACACACACACACACAGACACACACACACACACACAGACACACATCACTCAGACACACACACACTCAGACACTCAGACACACACACACTCAGACACTCAGACACACATCCCTCAGACACACACACACACAGACACACACACAGACACATCCCTCAGACACACACACACTCAGACACTCAGACACAGACACACATGACACACATGACACACATGACACAACAGACTGCTTCATCCTCAAACTAACTCCTATGTTTTGCAACCACAGCTGCCATATGCAAATATTGTGTTTTTCTAATAGAAAACCTGGGTGCAGTCCAACGGATTTATTACACAAAGGGCTCAATGGAAGGGGATGAATTGTAAAAAAAAAGTGTCAAACTTAATTGAAATGCTTTAATCGGAATGAGAGCAGGCACATAGCCATTGTGTATAATTTCAATCTTTGAAATTATAAAGGCCACTATCATACCCATTGAGTTGAAAAGCCCCCCAAAAATGCATTTAGTATCCTGTTAAGGAACCGATATTGTGAAGCTAGGCAGCGTTGTTGTCATAATGGGTTTGCATTATCATCTGTTGGTTCTTTATTTATTGAGAGGCTGAATGAAATGAGCTACGTCTAAATTAGTCCTCTGTCAGTTCATCCAATTTCATATCTATTTAGACCTGGATGAGAAAGGTGGTTTGATTGGAATATGGATGATAGCACATTTCCTCTGAATTGGAGAGAGAAATGTCTGTTTTTAGACCCTGAATTTGTGTAGCACACTTCCTTCAGAGACACAGATACTGTCATCCCAGTTCCAAAAGGCTGTGCATTGACTCTGACCTCCATTCGCTTTCACAGCAGTTTTACTCTTAGACTCCTCTAAATATCTCAAGCTGAATAGCAGCTATTTAAACTTGCAAAGGAACAGAGCTGCATAATTTTAAGTCTAACCTGAGAGGTTGTTAAATAAAATTAAATAGCAAGAATAGCTCTGTCTAAAATTATTATTTATCATTTTTATCCCACTCCTAACTCCTTCATGCCTCAACAGATACTGTTAAATATGTAGCCCAACTCACAAATGGAGTCATTTCTATTCAGGTAAAACGATTTTTGCCTTGACAGGACCAACAAATCCGAGACTGAAAGGGTGTTTAGTACTTTCCCCACGTACAGGCCTCCACTTCACAGCCTGCACCTCTGAAAAACTGTCAGTTATGAAGTCAGAGGGTTAAGCCACAGCTAACAGAAAGGTAAAAAGAAAAAAGACAACTTTTATGGGGAAGCTGAGTTCACCGTCAATAAACCAGAAAAGATCTAATCACGAAGCTTCAAAATAATGCTTTGTTGTATTTCTATATTTGAAAAATTTAATAATGTTTTGCTGATCCTTCGTTTAGTCTCTAAAAAATACAAAGTTTTGTTCAGAGTCAGCAGGGTGTCATTGCGAATTAAGTTCTAGTAGCTTCCCTTAGATGGAACACATCCCTCTGTGTGGTAAAGGGTTGGAACAGTCTCAGAAACTGAACGTGGCTCCATAAATCACCCTAGTACAGGTGATAATGTAGCAGGAGCTAGAGACACCGGCTGAGTCTGTCAGAGCCCCCCCGGTGCAGCTCTCTGGTGTGTTTAAGCTAAGCATTAATAACTCATCTTCTGACTGCTGTGATCATGGGAGATAAGCTGAGGACTGTTGGTCACTATGATTCATCTCCAGCACTTTGCATTCTGTCAGTGAGAGTAATCGCAGCTCCTCTGGGGGCGGAGTTTAACGGAACTATAGGAGGAACCCTAACCCTTGTCTAGTCTGGCCTACTTTACTTTAGTGACCAGTTGAAAGCAGCACAGCAACTGAACTCCTGTGACAATGGTCAAACTATAATTCAGCCTGGACAAAACATGTCTCCACTCTTGTACGAGAACGCTGTTTCACTATAAACAAATTGAATTATACAATTTACCGGCCTTGAAATGGCAGTAAAAGTTCCTTTTATTTTGTCACTTACACTGAATTTGAATCAATTCTTCTGTGATAAGCCAAATAGCTAAGTGTCCTTGATAAACTTTAGCTGCACTAGCCAACAACTCTGGTCTGCAGCCAGTTCTGAGTGTTCTATAGAGGGAGATCAAAGGCTTTTGTTTTTTGTCTGATCCATTCTATTTTGCATTAGTGTCATCTTACATTGTTTACACAATCTCAAAATTGTGTAAACCCCTGTACCGAGGAGAGGATTATTGCAATTACTTGATAGCCTTTGAAATACTTTTGCACAAAATTCCAATATGGCCTTCAAATATGGCTGTGTTGTTTTCTAATACAGATCCTCAAATTGGTGATGCTACTCTGGAGAACATTGAATAATAATGAGAAACTCAACCAGGCACATGAACCCTGTAATGGTGTCATGACAAAAAGTGTCATGAAATAATTAATGTAATAATGACGATTAGAATATTTATATTTGAAATGAAATATTTAGTAGGTTACTTAAGAAAAAAACACAGTGTAATTTCATCATTACAACATCAGTAAATTTTATTCATAATTCTCACGATTTCGCTATCACAGCCCTCCAAATTGCTGCAAGAGTGCTTGAGGAGAAACCAATCTCAGGAGCATTCTCTGGGTGGAGTGGTCAGCACAGATAAAAACAAGGCATTCAGTGAACTCTGGCATTTGTTTGACCACACCTTTTACAAAGAAGAATCAGAGCAGTTCAAAATGTTCTCCTTTCTGCTTTGCAGTCATCAAAAGTATAGCCTAACAACCAAGGTCATCAGTCAGTCATCACCGTAACTTAAAAGGTTACATCTGCTGTCTGAGTTAAAATACTGAAGAAATATCAAATACATCGGCTACTTTATGGTTGTTTGATCTGTCAAGGTGCCTCAATGTTAGAAAACGTAAGTCATTGCATCAAAAATGATATGTAAAAGTCTTGATATTTCCATGTTTTAATCAGGAACTTTAAAACATTTATCGGATCAGAGGTGTGAAAAACATTGATATCCAGAGGTTGCAGTATCGATGAGGTATCATTGAAAAAGGCTAATATCGCCGGAAGCAACAAAGCAGTTCAGCAAGTGAGCGCCTGATGCAACCGACCTTCAAAAAAAACAATATTAAAATATGTTTATACATTGTTTCACACATTTCAAACAAGCTTATTTACAAAACGACAGCCCGTAGAAATTAATCGTGATCAAAGTTGACTTTCATGTTCTTTAGCGTTAGACCTATCATGCTTGACTTTCATTGACAAGCAAAGGCATGGTGTTGTTTGCCGCACTAATGAGTGTTTGCTGCCCAAGTTCATCTGTATGCTAGAAATGTGGCCTCTCTGAAATATTGATACCTCTACCCTTCCTTTATAATCTCAGAGATGCAATTGTGCAGCATAGGCATGGGGCAGTTAATGAAATTACATTCTTCCATAGCACTGAAGCGCAATTTATTATTTAAATTCTGTTTCAGCTGACTGGTACTATATTTGCATGAGACAGAACATTAAAGACTAACAGAAACATTGTAGCCTTGTAAAAATGCTGGAGGACAGTGTAGATATTTCTGCTTTAAGAAAGAAAAAAAGCCTTGGTGAGGCTTCTTGTGAGCTCAAGATAATGAGACTTAAAAGACTTGTGTGTGTCTATCAAAGACTAGCTCGTTAAATTCATGTATGGTGTTTTGCATTGTCAAACAGACCTTTGCCGTCTTATGTGATAGGCAAGGCAGCAGCTCAACTGATATATTTAGTTCTCTGGGTGACAGGCTAAAATGCTCATCTGACAAAAGATACATTTTCTGAATGTTCACAGACAGAAAATCAAGTCTTGTCTTAACACTATACAGGAAATGTCAAAACAGACCAAATTTTGTTCTACATGGTTACATGCAAAAACATCCCATGGCAACAACTGACATGAAGAACAATTAAAATCAAGAACAAAAATGTATATACTGTAATCAAACACGGAAAGTATGACACAACCAATGCAAAAATGACTAGAGTGAGCAGACGATATAAAACTATAAAGAGGGAATATTTACGCCTCTTTCCTTGCAGCATAAAATCATCTCATCTTCCCTTAGTTACTACAGAAGCTATCCTCCCATACTGCAGACAAGACGCAATCCATGACATCAAATCAAACAGCTCAGGAATACAAATAATACAGCAAACTTGAATATCTAAAGCTACCATATCTTTTAGTTTTTAACAAATAATGGCATTGTGTATAAAATTGAACGACCTAAACCTCTTCCTCTTGCAGGTTACCACGGTGATAGTAAAAGAAAGGCCCAGGAGTGTAAACGCACGGATCCAAGCCCAAGTCAGATCCCTCTAAGAACATGATGTTATTAGTGTTTTGGTGATGAGTTTTGCGTGGACAAACAATCACGTATGGACCGAACTGGTCCTATTATGTTTGGGATGGCTCTGAAGTATTCAGTCAGTACATTAGTGTCAGAACGCTTGAGAACTAAACAATTGACAAAAACATTCCATTTTTCTTGCATCATCTATGTTGGAGTGAAGCCGACAAATCTACAAATCAAACACGACCATCTAATGTAGGTGCGATAAGAAGGATAACAGCATGTTTATCTAGTGAAAGTTACACACTCATTTAGTTCATAGTTACATTCCGTACTGTGAAATGCAATGGTATAGAAGTTATTATGGAGGTTATCAACAAAAAAGACCTTGGGATCCCAATTCAATAATATGTCGTTTTGGAATCACGAAATTAATGACTAGAAAAAAATCCTTCTTGACAAACAGTTCAACCTTTCTCTCTGGGATCATAAACAAGTGGTGTTGAGGAATCATGACTTAATCAATTTGGCTCATCAATGCCCCTTCAAAAGATAATGATGCTGTCAATTCCGGAATCAAGACTGCATATTGAAGTAGATATCTATGGTGTGATGAGTAGATCTGCATTTTGAATAATCACCATCTTGGAAATCCAACAAAGAATAATCAGGTAATTTTCAAAGTCACAAGGATTAATGCCTAGGATAATAATGCCATTGGAAACAATTAGGCTAGGATAATACACAAAATCTTGTGCACCAATTGAAACTGTAGCCTACCGGAAGACCAGGTTTATTTAAAGATGTGAAACTATATCAAGCAAAAATCCATTTCAGAAGCTGGGTTCAGACAGCTAAATCTTGACATTTAGTGAGATCCAGAATCTCTGGCCCAGCCAACTCAAACACCCCAGTCCTCCTTTGTGAGGCGAGGGACATTATGCAGAGACGTACCTCAGCTCCTGCTTCTTATTCCAGGCCAGTACCTGTAAAGCACTGGGACACTGCCACCCTGGAGCAGCCCAAATCTCCCAGGAGATATTAACTTCCAAGGAAACCATATCTTTGAAAAAAAATCGCCCCAAAAAATACAAACTGCCATACAGCTACTTGGAGAGGAATGATTGGATGTTCCAATCTGCAATTGATTCTTAACTTCAATCGACAACAGAAATAAAGTTCCTGGGTAGAGGATGTTTATTACGGACAATCATTGGTGTCGCGGAGACTGGGAAAAGGGTCTTTACATAAAACATTACATCTCTGGTCTCTGCATTTGTCGCTCCCATCATTTTTAGGCATGAGTAAATATTGCAGTGGAAAAGCATGTTATTGAGCCATCATCAAATATTGAGTTCAGAGAGGTGGCTATTTGAATTTCACCAGGAGCAGCGTAATAGAAGAAGAGGCCAAATTCTGCTATGTACAGACAGAATGAGATGACATTTCAGCAAATAAAACAAGTGTCAGGCTATTCAGATGAGATTTTCAAGGAATAAATCACAAAGCATTTATAGCCATCATCATACCAATAATTTCACCTTGAGTGGTTTGTATTACATTTTAGAGTTCTCTGAAACGCTGCTATACAAATCTTTCCATAAATGATAGAAGACCTCTAGCTTCAACATCATCTTCTAGGCATTCAATTCTACATGTCACTGATGTAAGTGTGCTCATGTCATATTCATGATTTTCTATAATGCCATCATTGTTGGAAGGGAATGTATTTTTTTTCAAGGTAATATCTTCTTGATTCTGCAAACCTTTTTACCTTGTTCATTTACTTGTCGTGTGTCGTACATTGGCTATATTCTATGCCGCCCTTTGGAATACAGTCGTTAATCTGAGCGATCTGAACATGCTTTTCAAATAAATTGTATTTGAGCTTTCTCTATCTCTATGTTTCCAACGGACAACGATGAGTTATCTATGAGTTACTCTATGAGTTCCCCTCATAGAGTCATGTCAAATAGCTATGACAGCAGTACCCTGTATCCCCATGTCAGACACAGGTCATGCATGTGAAAGAGACACACAGAGGTCACAAACTCCCTGTTCGTCAGCACTGCACAGCTTCCTAGCCAGAAACACAGCTTGGTGCCCCTGTGAAACATGAAATGATACAGAACGTAAATAAATAATCACAAAGGAGCTCGCTGGTCGCCTGAGCCTCACTTGTTTTCATCAGCTCCACACACACGGAAACAGAGTTCATTTAGCCTCCACACTTGGGATTTCTCTCTTTAATGGCATTACATCAAGCACCCCCCATTTAAACAGGCCTGGTAATTATGGGAAACGATGTGGTTTTTTGGCCGCTGCAGAAATCAGGAGGCCAAGGGGGACTTGACAGCCTACTTGAGCTCATCCAATCTTCAAGAGAGGCTTTATGAGACATCGTAGGCTACTGCTTGGTAGGGGCTCTATTCGCCAGATGAATATACAGTGTGTGTTACTGTCGAGGGTCTTGTTCCAAAGACATGGGGATGGGAGGATGTTTAAACTTAGCAGTCTGGGTATTTGAGCCATAGATGTATATAAAGGGTAGATGTCTCGTCCGCGTTGCCGGACAACGGAGTTGCTACAGTCAACTCGCTCACCCATAACATTGTGTTGATGCTACATGTACTTTTTAAATTACCATAACTTGCTCAATTTTCAACCGATTTGGTTGAACGGTTTGGTTTGTTATCAACGTCAGAGATGTCGTTATGCCACTGCATACTTCTATTCTATAAAAAAAAAAAAAAACATAATTATTCATAAGTGTTGCTTAGGCTACACAGTTTGATATTGTTCTAATGATTCATATTAATAATTATTCATATTCCTTCATCTCTGTATCCATGGCACATCAGCACGGCTGCCTCTTCAGAAAACGTAAGAGTTAAAACAGCAGGATTTCTAGTTATGGTTCCTCCATCACATTCCAATCTCTCACTAACTGGAAATGTAAAGACAAACAACTGTCAAACTGAAGTCAAGATGCTTAATGCTGTTGATAGGATAGCCTACCTAAAACAGGACGCTATGAACATAAGCTGGGCTTGTGATCTCAGTGTTCACGCCCTTCTCAGCTGCCTGAGGGATTCACGCATCGATGTGAAGTGGAGATTCATAACTTCCTGGCAGAGTTGAACTCTAGCACAGCGATCAGTTTCACACTGCTCATCTCACGTAGAATCAAAATGTGTAAAACCTCCACTTGTTCTCATCTCCCAAAGCAACATACAAAGATGATGTATTCTTTGTAATCACTGGCTTGATTATTCAATTTCTGACTCGCATGGACTGAAAAGCAGAACATGCATCTGTTGCATGTCATGCATACTGTAATTAAGACTGTATGATTACATTTAGGCCAACAGCTGAAGTGTAAGGTATTGGCAACACAAGCGATGTATAGAGTAGCATTCAGGATAGATAACCGTCATCATGCATCGCTTAGCAGGGAACGATGAGTTCAGTACAATGGAGGAAAACACAGGACTGGGGGAGTGTGGGTGTAAGGGTTACATCATTCAGGAAACACTGACAGGGGTTGACTGGCATGTCTCCTAAGCTCCAGCTCTGAAGCTGGAGAAGAGACGCAGAAGATCAGCCATCTGTCCCTCCATCACTGAGATACGGTGACACCACACATCACTCTCATCCATCGCTCTCATCCATCGCTGTCATCCATCACTCTCATCCATCTCTCTAGATCTGTATGCCAGCCATGTGCTTTTTTCTCTTCTTCTTCAGAAAGACACTACTGCGACTGTGGAGCTGCCACGCAATACAGCAAGGAACCATGGAAACAGTAGTCTTACATTTGCGCCTCATCGATCTCAGATGGAAAGCAGGATATTCATTATGTGTCTGTGTAAGAATAATATAACATTTAAACTTTTATTGCATGGCAACAGTGCCATCAAGGGACATTTTATTTTATTTTGTTTTTAAACATAATGCAGGATGTCAATGTAATCTGATCCAGGAAAGACTAAGATATGCTCACCGCATATCTCTCTCTGACTGCAAGCTATTTGTGCTACACATTATTACCAGCACAACTCAATAACATTCATTTACCCTTTACTGCCATCAAAACATCAGCTCTAATTGGAAACGTATTACTGTCACATTTGATATGTACATTCCACTGTAACAGTTCCATCCCCCTTTTCTTCTGAAGGAAAATGTCCATACCCTCAATATTCCATAGACCTTTTATTTATTGTATTCCACAACAGCAGCAGTGATCAGTGCTCTACTGGGGTTGGGCTTTAACCCACAGAGACAGATAAATTACAGTGCATTGTGCAGAGAAGCTTTATTATACAGCAAAAGCTACCTTTGATGAAGCATCGTTCCCATTCAGTGGGCCCACCGTAAACCCTGAATGTACCATATGAAACCAAATGATCATACTTTTCTTTTCTTTTTCACAAGCAGAGAATACACAACTTAATAATAGTAAATTTTCATAAAACTAACTTTGAACTTTATGGTTAATGTCTTGCTCTTCACTGTACCTCGCAGCGGTTGAGCTCTATTGCATTGTACTGGCTTCTCTCGATTGTATAGACTCATATTAAGCATATATTCTTTCTTCGCATGATAGTACATGCAGACCGATAATGGAATGTACTCTATGGACAATTTGAAAGCTTTAAAAATGATGGTGGGTGGTGATATGTGAATTGTTTCACAATAGGCTCTGTTTAATCTGTGGTACAATTGACAATTTAGTGTAATTATACAAACCGTATTCTGTGATGCCCCGTGGGGTTGCAATGGTTTGATTGCATCCACAGGTCAAGCTCCTTAACAAAATATAACAAATATGACATAAATAATGTACACACACTGTACATACACTTTACAATGCATACAGATACATTGAGCTTTGTATGGAGTCCAATTTGAGTAAACATTACTCACAATGTAAAGACTATTTACATGACAATTATGAGTGTTAGTCCTCACACATGATCTCTATCTGTTTAGCTAAATGTCATCCTTGTCTCTATAAAGCAGGCACATCTGATTTTTTTTTAATCAAGAGGTCTTAGGCACGAAAATATTTGTGCTGTTTTTCAGAGGATTGGCCTTAAGAATCCGTTAGTTATGCCGAACCATCTGCAGCTACCGCACTATTTCAACCATTAAAGGCTGAGATCAATTGTTTGGAGAAAAGATTTGGCGGATAATTGCATATCAACAAATGCAACAGCATAACAGACACAGGCCAAGGATGTTGGACATTTTACATAATGGCAGTGAAACACAAGAATACATTCTTATAAATCTGGTGCTGCCAAATTACCATGTTAATTAAAGACCATTGGCTACTTCAGAAAAACCACAGTATTTTTTTACTATAAAAAAGCATGCATCCTCTACATTATAGATATTGAGTGGTTTATCAACTTTTATATCGAATACACCTCTTTTTACCTATTTGATATTACTAATTTCAGGACCTGCAACATTTAAAGCGAATGAGTTTATGGAAAGCTTTTTTGAAATCTTCATTTGACATGGTGTAAATAATAGGGTTAATTAAAGAGTTCAGGTAGCCCAGCCATGTGAATATGTCAAATAATTCTGGATGAAAACATGAATCACAAACAGGAACTAATAAAGTGTAAATGAAAAACGGGAGCCAACATATGATGTAGGCACCGAGAATTATTCCTAAAGTTTTTGTAGCTTTTCTCTCTCTGGCTGCAGATATCCTCTTTTTTTCTAGAAGCGCGTCAGACACGGTGACTTTCACCTGGTTTAGATTTGCAGTGGATGTAGTGTCACAAGAGCAATTGTCGTTAGTTCCGTAGTTAAGAGATGAAGTCGATGCAACTGAACCTGGCGAGTTTGTAATCAAATGTGCTGAGGTCAGTCTTTTTCCAGGTTTGGAAGGCGACTGTTTCAAAATTCTCTTTCTGGCTTCCACATAGATCCTGCCGTAGAGGGCTATAAGTAGCAATGTGGGAATATAGAACGCTCCAAAAGTTGAGTAAATTGTATAGAAAATATGGTCAGTGTTCACGTTGCAACTGGTTACCTCCTCAGCTTTGACCTGACGCCAGAAGAAGGGCGGAAGAGATATTGAGATCGCAATAACCCAGGCTGTGGCGATCATTCCCGCAGCGCGCGCAGGAGTGCGCTTCTTGGAGTATTCAACAGCATCTGTTATTGCCCAGTAACGGTCCAGAGCAATCACACACAGGTGAAGAATAGAAGCGGTGCAGCACGTTATGTCTGAAGACAACCAAATATCACAAATAATTTGACCCAGAGTCCAGGATTGGCACACCGTGTACAGTGCACTTATTGGCATCACTAATATCGACACTAGAAGGTCTGTAAGAGCAAGAGAAGCAATCAGAAAGTTTGCAGGGGTGTGCAGTTTTCTAGATTTATATATAGTGGCAATAACAAACGCATTTGATAAAGTCGTTGCAAAAGTTAGTAGAGATAACGTAACAGCTAAACCCACTTGGAAAGCTAAACTAGACTCGTTCTCTTCTTTCGACGTTAAAGTCCGATTTGTATCGTTGGTTGAAATATTAAAAAACTCTCCATAAACAACAGATGTTGGCTTTAAGTGACTAGAGTGCTCCATCCCTCGATGCGCTTGATAGATGTCATCTAGCTTCAAAAGCTGATTGCTTATCCAACATAAAACGTTGCATTTTTTGTCATCTTCTCAAAATCAAACACCGCTCCATCGTCATTGGTGTCCATTTGATGCACGTTGATTTTCCAAAAATTAAACGAATAAATGTTTTTCGGTTGTCTCTGAAATATCCTTTTTGACGTGACTTTCCATTATTTTACATTTATGGTTTCTGCAACAGTTCTGAGGAAAACCAATTGTTCCAAAAAACTATTCTACCAATATTTACTGCGATACATTTTCACGATAAAAGTGCATTGAAAAATTATAAACGCGCTGAAAGTGGTAAAAATCATCACCTCGTCATGTCGCTTTCAGTCCAGCGTTAGTTGTGCGGCACTTAAGAAGTTCGGCGCGGGCGAGGCATCTCACTGGTTTTATACTGAACGCACTGCAGAACACTGTCAGATATCACACTGGCCCTCTCCCTCTCATCACTCCGACTGAGTGGTTTCATCCACTGGGTCATAAAGCCCTTGGATTCTGTCTATGCAGCCTAAATGCTAAAATAAGCATAGCCTATATTCTGACATAATAACAAATCTATAGGGAACGCGGCATTTTTTCACATGATGTCAGTAAAAGACAAAGTGAGTGTGTGTGTGTGTACACAAGGCGGGGATTTTTGGTTTTGTTTCTCCTTCATATGTAATATACATAATACACATGAACTAGTAGCTTTTCAACAGCTTTGAAAAGGTCTCCGTATATGTCTGCAGTCGGGAGACTAACCCAAGAGAAGTTTGTCTTTTGCCACCGACATGCGCAGTTGAGCCTACTTGACGTCGTGTGACGTAGGTGATAATTGGTCTATATCCACTCATTCACAGAGTACTCGTGCAACCCCGCTTCACCTTTTTCACTTTAGCTATCTAGAGCTAGCTACACTGCTAGCTTTGATCAACCGAACACTAAGGCTAGCCACCTAGTTACTGACATCATCCACCTTCATTTGCGATAATGAGACCCAATTCGCATCTATATTGCCTATATAGTAACAAACCAACTAACTAACCTGCTAAGCATTTAAGTAATGTTATAGTTTAGGTTAACTTGGAAATATCGTTGAATAACAAACTGATCATCATAGCTAGTAGCTAACAACCTGGTGATAATCTGGAAGATGAATGGCGATTTGGCGCGAGGTTCGGGAGCTCAAAGTAAGCAGTAAAGTTGCTAATTAGTTATCAAGGTTTGAAACTTACTACAGCAAGACCTGCCTGAAACGGATTACAAAATCCATGTGTCCAGTTGTTTCATAAGATAAAGTGTGTTCAAAGAAAGATCTGTCTTCTTATGGTGTGTAGAAATACGTTAGCTAGCTACTAAGACATAAAAGAGGTTTCAACAAACGATGTATAGGCTACTATACTAATTTAATGTATTTCATAAACAGATGTGCCGGAGTGGAGAGTTAAGAAATCCAAACTAGCCTTGGCCGTTGCTGTAATTAAAAGTAAGCCTCCGGGGAAAAGTGGTAGGCTGCATGCTGAAGATTTAGCCGTCAAACTCAGGAGCCAGGATGAGGCATGGAGAACTAAAGCCCAGGGGCTGCAAGAGGAAGTGCTTCGACTGCGGCAAGAACTACTTCTCACCAAGTTGCTTTCCAAGCCAAGCAAGCCACAGAATGAAGCTGGTGGGTCTAAATGACTGCCGAACAGTATGGTGCTGAGCTCTGACCGTTCACACCAAGTAATCATTTTCGTTGGTATAACGCTCTGGATAAGAGCGTCTGCTAAATGACTAAATGTAAATATCTATCCTCATTGAAACCATTTCTCGGCAATTAGCCTTGGGCTAGGCTAGTCTTCTCGATCATTTGTGTGATGTTGGCCGATCTGTAAGACCCGCCAGCATACTCCCTTGTGCTACTGTCTTTGCAGATAATGAAAGGTTTTAGGATTTGATCATCAGCCAAGTCATACCGAGTGTCTAAAATTGGACCAAATGCCCCTTCAGATAGATGAGGCCTATGCTAAAGGAACAGGGGAAATGCTGTTTCTATTCTGATTAAATAAAGGTTTATTCATTAAGGTTTATCTAGTTTTTATAGATGCAACTGGACTGTAGCTGTGAGCCTCCATAATACATTACATTTAGTCATTTAGCAGACGCTCTTATCCAGAGCGACTTACAGTAAGTACAGGGACATTCCCCAGAGGCAAGTAGGGTGAAGTGCCTTGTCCAAGGACACAACGTCAGTTTGCATGACCGGGAATTGAACTGGCAACCTTCGGATTACTAGCCCGACTCCCTCACCGCTCAGCCACCTCCAATAATATTGTGTTATTGATTAACTTCAAGACCCATGCTCATTAAATGTTTCTTGTTTATTTTCAGATTGGCTGTTCTGCAGGTATTGCATTGGTGTTGATTAGATCTCAATAGGAGTGAGACTGCTCTTCAGTTAGTTGCATTGTGAAGGGGCAATGTGGCTGATGAATGTCTTGGTAATTATTGAGGTTGTGCATCGTTGGCACACAAGGTTGCTTTGGAAACAAGGTTTTGTTGCAAAAGTAGGAATTTTATGACATTACCCAAGGTGACATACTTTAAGGAGATACCAATGCGAATTGAGTTTAATGACCAAACTAATTGGGTTAAAAGGACATTAGGCTATGTCTTATTCAATGACACAGGATGTCATGCTTCAGACTTGACGTAAAAAAAAAGCTATTAGCACAGTGTGCAGCTTAGTCACTGAGTCATGTTGACGTGGGAAATCTGATCTAATGGTTGATTTGATGACCCCCTCAGGAGATGGATTCATGGATGTATTCTCTCAGGACCTTATGGGCTCATTCAACTACCAGCTCAACTCAGACATGGACTCTGGCTGTGGGACGGAAAACAGCACAGAGGCTCTACTGCCCACTCGAAGCTGCACCGACACCAGCGTACGACAGTTCTTACCACCAGCTGTGTCAGGCCCTCAGCTCCCATCCTTCACCCCCTCTGAGGGTTTCCCACAGGGGAAGTCTCTACTACTTCACATGCACTTCCTCCAGAGTGTGTGTGCCCTCCGGAGAGTGGGCTGTGAGGACGGTGTCAATGCTGCAGAGCTCAGTGCCAGTGACAGTTCGGTGGTAGGAGATTCTGTGTGCCAGCTGCTCTCCAGTGTGGTTGGCATCTGCCGGGGCTCCCTGCCCCCGCCTCCTCTCCTCCGCCAGGCAGCTTGCGTGGCGGCCCAGGCGATGGAGTACTGGAACCCCCCGAGAAGGCCCCCAGGGCCGGTCGTCATACAGGGGGAGGACGCCCTTAAAGAGCTTGTTGGTGTGTTACTGGACAACGATCAGCTCAACAGGGTAAGAAAATAATATTGTAGGCTATTTTTAAGTATCGCATTTACTGGTCCAAATATTTGTTTCAAATGCATGACATTTACACTGTTAATGTGTCGGTTTTTAATCCAGCATGACATTTGCTAAACATGATTCTTAAATGTATACAGTCCAGCTTACAGAATGTATTAGATTCTTGTCAATATCCAGACAATGACAAATTTGACTGAGATGAAATGAGTGTTATGTTAACCATCAGTCAAAGCCTAGAGTCAGTTGCTGATTAAATGACATTTGGTTTGATACAAAACAGTAAAAGGCACAGACATTTAGGGTCAGTAATTATAATGACACATATAGGAGGGAGAGGAAGACATGGTGAACCTCGGTGTTACAGCAAGTCTGCTTAGTAGGGGTGTAACGATACACTCAGCTCACGATTCGATACGCATCACAATACTGGGTGTACAATACAAGTCACAATATTTTGAACAACATTTTAAGTTGAACTGAAATTCACTTAACAGATTTATTTTCAAAACATTTTCAATAATTTTCTTTGTACATACAATTTAGTTCACTCTGTTCAAGCGATTTCTGTTCAATGTATGCACGCATGACGCAGGTGCAGAGTAGGTACCACTTACCAGCGCGTGCTGGTAGCTCAACCAATAGGATCAAACGGACGTCGTATTGTAAAAATATTGCCATAACTCTACGATACATATCGTAAAAATGTTGTATTTCCATATATTGTTCCACAATATATTGTTACACCCCTAGTGCTTAGTAATATGATATTAGGCCTATGCATTTTGTTTTTTTCAAACCATAGGCTTTAAATACTCATATGAGAGCTCAAGAGTGTTGACAAAAAAGAACAGATTTCCTCGATCTACTCCACCCCCTTCATGACTGACAGCACCAATACTTAGTTCCTAACAAAGAGGCAGAAAATCATTTGGTATCAGGAGTTGAATATAGGCCGTCACCAGTGAGTTGTGAAGGGTGTGTCTCTACCTTCAACATGAAGAGGAAGGGAGTATTTTCTGACATATATCTATACTGCAAACCACTGTAGAGGGCAGCTCTGATCTTCTCAAGTAGTAATTCATTTGTTGCATCAAAGATGATGAACATCAGACCTGATGCATTCGCTAGATTTACAAAATTAGTTTCCTTGTGAGATGTCAGGCTGTAGAGTCTTTTGTGACAATGATCAGTTGAAGGTTTATACCACTCTAGAGACTGGCTAAGGGCCTTTAGCGGCTGCTATAAAGGGTAATCCCTGTACAATTTTAACTAGTAGCCTACACTTTATAATGACTTTCAGTACTACTCAAGATCATTCATCTTTCCCGTTAATACTAATTGTTAAAAGAATAGTTATATTGGAGAGAGCTGAGCTGGAGGCAGAGTGGTGATAGAAAAGGCTACATAACTTGTAAGACGTATATAACATTTATTACTGTTTAACATGTTTTGTCCGAAGGACACCATCCTCACACAGTTGTTAACGAATGCACAGGTGCACAAAATAAGCAGAGGCTACCAGCCAAATTCTGGTAAAATATAAAAAGTGTCTGGTAGGTATGCTTCACTCACCAGACCCAAAAAACTGTTCATCTATTGAGTGGTTGGTAAAATTTTAACATTCACCAGCTATTTGGCCGGTGAACAAAAAAAGTAAAATTTTCACCCTGGTTATGCATTATGTTCCCAATCAGAGGCTTTTACTGTAGGTAGGAATGCTGGGATGTGCTAAGGATACAGCCTATTGAAATTCATGAAAATCAGAGAAGTTTTACTTTAAGGTGTCATCAATTACACTAATTACAAGCTATTAACTTATATTTTATTCTGCAACTTATATTTTATCGGCAACTTATATTTTATTGTATATTTAATTCTATTCTAATCCCACTTAGTACTGCTAGTTTATGTACCCTTAGTATAGATAGTCCACATATTTAAATTTTAGGTATATGTTTATTGTATGCACCTTCCTGCCAAAGCAAATTCCTTGTCTGTGCAAACTTTCATGGCGAATAAATCCCATTCTGATTCTATTAAACAAATATTTCATTTCAATGTAATCAGGCCTGAAGCTAGCTTTGATTTATTTTGACACGACTCGATTTGCAGCTGATAACACATTGTGTCAAATGTTGACACAGTGTTTCAAATCTGCCAAAATAATATTTTCTTGACAGTCACCTTTGTGTGTCTGGAAAGTACACCTTGGTGTGAAATAGATTTTTGATAAATAAATATCCTTACAGACAGTTTATGTCAAATGTATTTATTTGAAAACAGCAGTGGTGTCATCAACAGTCATCTCTGATCCAGTACTGTTCAGAGTAATATGTCTTTAAGACAGGCTGACGTGTTGATCAGAGGGGAGTACATCTACAACAACACTAACTCTTTTTTAGATGGCAATGATCCTTTTCTAGGCAGTGACTGAGTGGCTTAAGATGGCTCTACAGTGCCACAGTGCATGAATCAAGGCCTCCTGAAATTGGGCTGTAGTGTAGCTGGACAGGAGGGCAAGATGCGATGTCCTCTGTCACTAGAGGAGAAGGAGAGCTGTGTTTCCACTTGACCAGGACTGCTGCCACAGCATGATAAAAACACACACAATATACCCCCTCCACCCAAAAAATAAATGCATATCATGCGATATGCAATCCAGATGCCCTCAGTGACCTACAGGACTACGTGAGCTAGACTCTGGGTGTTTTTGAGGATAACGCCTAGAGACTATGCTGTCTGTGCACACAGTCATAACTCAGGTTTCTGTATCGGCCGCCAACCTTTGGGCCATTTCCATAAAAATGACTCATGAGCTCGCTGCTCAGTCTGGCCAAGGGAGTGTAATATCACTGTTAAAAGTCAGTTAAATAAAGTGTAATATCACTGTTAAAAGTCAGTTAAATAACGTGTAATATCACTGTTAAAAGTCAGTTAAATAACGTGTAATATCACTGTTAAAAGTCAGTTAAATAACGTGTAATATCACTGTTAAAAGTCAGTTAAATAACGTTTAATATCACTGTTGTCAGTTAAATAACGTGTAATATCACTGTTAAAAGTCAGTTAAATAATGTTTTCGTGCACTTTTATTTCTGTGTCTCTTATCTCTGTAAGAGATGCATAGCAGGCTGTTTGAACAGGGTTAGTCTGTCTGTGTTAAAAAATACGGGTTGAGTGTTCTTTGATGACAGAAAATGGAAGTCTGAGGACTGATGGTTTTTCAGTCCCTTCTGTGTTTTGAGCGGTTTCCTGGTTTAGCTGCGTACAGTATGTACAGTCGTGGGCATGGAAACAGCAGGGACAGGCCCTCAGGCTTTATTTTTCCTCTTGATTTAAGAAGGGTCGATTCATTTCGATTAAAATCCAGGAAATCATATTACGGCTGCTGTTTTCCCATTTCTTGCTAATGCATTGTGACTCAAAGCACTCATTCCTGTGCCAGTAAAATACTGTAGCTGACAAACCATTGAGCTATAAATATGTTAACAAGCAAAACAGTTAGCCTATGTTTATTATAAGCATCGATTGTGAGCAGGCATTATTGCTTTTGCCTTCAAGCATGGGGGGGGGGCCACGGTCACAGAAACTGACGACAAGAAGCAGTCGTTAAACAAGACATCCTTGGACGAGATCCGGTCATGAGAAGTGATCCAGGTAGCCAGTTGTCTCTCTTTGTGTGGCTCCCTGCTGTGATGATGAGTCAGTTGGCTGGGGCTCTGAAAAGTAATTGGTGCCAGCCTTGTAGTGAGGAAGGTCTAGAGGAGACAGGTCTAGTGGGAGGTTGTCCATGATGAAGCTTCACAGACAGTGAAATCTTAGACCCAGACTCCCCAGCGCCGTCATTCAAATATCACTCTTTTTGGAAAAATTCGCACTAGCATGGATGGCTCAGTCGCTTTTCATTAATAACCTTTGGGAACGGCTCAGACGGTGGTTCTCTGTCTGGTCTCATAAACACCCCCCTCCCTTATGCTCCTCTCAGACAGAGACCGTTTACTGCTTGTTTTTCATCACAAGTCTATTTTGTGTCAAACTGATTTACAGTGATGTGTTTCTTGTCTCCCACCACAAGCCTGCTAAATCACATGAAGCGACATCAATGTTGTATCATTCTCGTATTGTTTTCAAGTAGTGGGGCTGGTTAGAATAGCCTCCAAAGCCCAACATCAAAGGCTGTGCTTAGACAAATCAGCTGCAGGATGGACAAGGGGAACAATCAGACCAGTCTGATGTGTCAACTATGTTGTCGAGTCTTGTTCAGCACAGTCTTCATCTCCTAACCCTCAGCCAGAACGCCTCCTGTGCTTCTTACAGAGAACAGCTGTAATGGTGCAACTTGAGATTCCTTGAAGCAATCTCGTTCTCTCCTTACTCATGCTATTCCTCTTTGCCATTCGCTAGCATCCAAAATGTATTTGATGAAGGCTACACACTTGAATTCTAGTTTGAGACTGCTGCTGCTGGTGGCTGGCGGGCACTAGTAAAGGTCATTTAAGGTTTCACTGCTGAGTTCGATTGTCTCAGCAGTCAGTTTGAGTGATAGATCTGAGAGGGCCTGAGTGCAGTGGAGAGGGGTGGGGGTGGAGGGGTACATGTTGAGTGTTAGTGCCCTGTGTTGACATGCTCCTGTGTTGTGTACCTCAGAGCCAGGTCCAGGAGACACTGACGGGCTGTCTGATCCTCCTGGGACGGAGTAGTCTGTCGAAGTCCTTACTCATCCGTCATGTCCTATCTGAGATCGACCGTGTGGCAGACCACCTCTGCCACACCTGCCAGGTAAATAATACCATCACCCTGCTGTCTCTCTCTGGGTCTCTCGCTCTCTAGGTCTCTCTCTCTCTCTAGGTCTCTCTCTCTAGGTCTCTCTCTCTCTAGGTCTCTCTCTCTCTAGGTCTCTCTCTCTAGGTCTCTCTCTCTTTCTAGGTGTCACTTCCTGTCTCTCTCTAGGACTCTCTCTTCCTCTCATGGTCTCTGTCTCTTTATCTTTCAGTATGTATTTCTGTCACTATCTCTCTCTTCCTGTCTCTCTCTCTCTCTTTTTTTGCCAGACTGTTGCTGCAACTGTGACATGGTCCCATTTCCGTAAAAGGGTGTTCAAAAATCAAGTCTTCGGGTTAGCGACACAGAAGTAAACGATGTGGGCTCCGAGATGACTTGAGACAGAAGAGTTTGTAAATTTATTTGTTTATTTGGGGCTCAAAGCATCCCCGGGTGTCAGGGCCTAGTCTGAGCCAGACATGGTGCTGGGGTGGGAGTCAGACATGGTGCTGGGGTGGGAGTCAGACATGGTGCTGGGGTGGGAGTCAGACATGGTGCTGGGGTGGGAGTCAGACATGGTGCTGGGGTGGGAGTCAGACATGGTGCTGGGGTGGGAGTCAGACATGGTGCTGGGGTGGGAGTCAGACATGGTGCTGGGGTGGGAGTCAGACATGGTGCTGGGGTGGGAGTCAGACATGGTGCTGGGGTGGGAGTCAGACATGGTGCTGGGGTGGGAGTCAGACATGGTGCTGGGGTGGGAGTCAGACATGGTGCTGGGGTGGGAGTCAGACATGGTGCTGGGGTGGGAGTCAGACATGGTGCTGGGGTGGGAGTCAGACATGGTGCTGGGGTGGGAGTCAGACATGGTGCTGGGGTGGGAGTCAGACATGGTGCTGGGGTGGGAGTCAGACATGGTGCTGGGGTGGGAGTCAGACATGGTGCTGGGGTGGGAGTCAGACATGGTGCTGGGGTGGGAGTCAGACATGGTGCTGGGGTGGGAGTCAGACATGGTGCTGGGGTGGGAGTCAGACATGGTGCTGGGGTGGGAGCCAGACATGGTGCTGGGGTGGGAGTCAGACATGGTGCTGGGGTGGGAGCCAGACATGGTGCTGGGGTGGGAGTCAGACATGGTGCTGGGGTGGGAGTCAGACATGGTGCTGGGGTGGGAGTCAGACATGGTGCTGGGGTGGGAGCCAGACATGGTGCTGGGGTGGGAGTCAGACATGGTGCTGGGGTGGGAGTCAGACATGGTGCTGGGGTGGGAGTCAGACATGGTGCTGGGGTGGGAGTCAGACATGGTGCTGGGGTGGGAGTCAGACATGGTGCTGGGGTGGGAGTCAGACATGGTGCTGGGGTGGGAGTCAGACATGGTGCTGGGGTGGGAGTCAGACATGGTGCTGGGGTGGGAGTCAGACATGGTGCTGGGGTGGGAGTCAGACATGGTGCTGGGGTGGGAGTCAGACATGGTGCTGGGGTGGGAGTCAGACATGGTGCTGGGGTGGGAGTCAGACATGGTGCTGGGGTGGGAGTCAGACATGGTGCTGGGGTGGGAGTCAGACATGGTGCTGGGGTGGGAGTCAGACATGGTGCTGGGGTGGGAGTCAGACATGGTGCTGGGGTGGGAGTCAGACATGGTGCTGGGGTGGGAGTCAGACATGGTGCTGGGGTGGGAGTCAGACATGGTGCTGGGGTGGGAGTCAGACATGGTGCTGGGGTGGGAGTCAGACATGGTGCTGGGGTGGGAGTCAGACATGGTGCTGGGGTGGGAGTCAGACATGGTGCTGGGGTGGGAGTCAGACATGGTGCTGGGGTGGGAGTCAGACATGGTGCTGGGGTGGGAGTCAGACATGGTGCTGGGGTGGGAGTCAGACATGGTGCTGGGGTGGGAGTCAGACATGGTGCTGGGGTGGGAGCCAGACATGGTGCTGGGGTGGGAGTCAGACATGGTGCTGGGGTGGGAGTCAGACATGGTGCTGGGGTGGGAGTCAGACATGGTGCTGGGGTGGGAGTCAGACATGGTGCTGGGGTGGGAGTCAGACATGGTGCTGGGGTGGGAGTCAGACATGGTGCTGGGGTGGGAGTCAGACATGGTGCTGGGGTGGGAGTCAGACATGGTGCTGGGGTGGGAGTCAGACATGGTGCTGGGGTGGGAGTCAGACATGGTGCTGGGGTGGGAGTCAGACATGGTGCTGGGGTGGGAGTCAGACATGGTGCTGGGTGGGAGTCAGACATGGTGCTGGGGTGGGAGTCAGACATGGTGCTGGGGTGGGAGTCAGACATGGTGCTGGGGTGGGAGTCAGACTGTCCGTGCCCCACCCCCCCGCCCCCACACCCAGCATGTGCTCAAAGAACTCTGCCCCTGGGGGTTCCGTGAAATTGAAATATGTGAATAGGAAAGGAAAGCAGATTCTTCTCCTGTTGAGCTCCACTCCCACTGAGGAGTGCCTCAGTGCCTGTTTCGCTTCCTCTTCCAGAACAGCCTGCTCGAGCCACGGGCTAGGCTCAACACTAAGCAAATGGGGAGAATTTCTATAACCTCGTTTTGCCTGCGAGCGAGGCTCAAACCAGGGATCTATATAAAATAAGAGTCCAATATGTTCTCAGGACTTTGTGTCAATGATGCAGGAATACAACATCTGAAAATTCAAGGAATTCTACAAATGAAAGGTAAACAAAACCTTGTAGTGTTTCAAGAGTAGTGGTGTTTAAAGACTTAACCAGACTTTGCAATTAGACCCTCTCCTTTGAGCCTGTGACTCGAGGACTAATGCACTGTGTGAGGAGGACAGTGTTGGCAAAAAATATCTCACCTGAAGTCGCTATTGTCTCTCTGAAAAGTCACTATATGACGTGATGACCTAAATCCAAACCAAATTGTGCCCCTCAACCACTAACCCTAACCCAATCACTAACCCTAACCCAACCACTAACCCTAACCCAACCACTAACCCTAACCCAATCACTAACCCTAACCCAACCACTAACCCTAACCCAACCACTAACCCTAACCCAACCACTAACCCTAACCCAACCACTAACCCTAACCCAATCACTAACCCTAACCCAATCACTAACCCTAACCCAATCACTAACCCTAACCCAACCACTAACCCTAACCCAACCACTAACCCTAACCCAATCACTAACCCTAACCCAACCACTAACCCTAACCCAACCACTAACCCTAAACGTCAACCACACCTAGCTCCTTAACCTAAGTAAACTAACCATGTTTGGCAGCTATAACAACAGGGTTAGGGTGAGTGAGATGCCATGATTGTCGGCTAAAACAACACAGAAGTACAATTACAGTAATTTTACCGCTGCTCAACAACCAAAACGGAGATTGTCAAAGTAGTGGAAAGTCGCTAAATTAGATTTTCTTTTGTTCGCTACTGAAGGTGAAAAGTTAAGAAAATTTAGCGACAAAGTCGCTACATGGGCAACACTTGATGAGGAACTCTGGAGCACGACGTCAGTTGATCAGCCCTGCGCCACATGCACTACATCAGCTTCATCCGAGACAGGCTCGTCTTTGTTGTGGTACGAAAGACTTTCATATCACAGGATTATGCTCCACCTCTTGTGGGTTGATTGGACAAACATAAAACAATGAGCTAAGCTCTGTACAATAATGAGGGTGAATGACAGGGCAGTACATGGAAGGAGCTGTAGGCTGCACTTCGAAAACTACAAGAGGGCCGCATGACGCATTAAAACTATCAGCCAATCCTCAAAGCCCGGACAACGTGGTCTATCCATAGATATATATAAAGGGTAGATGTCTCGTCCGCGTTGCCGGCCAACAGTCGAACGTCCGCACATGGCGGCCATCTTGCTACAGTCAACTCGCTCACCAATAACATTGTGTTGGTGCTACATGTACTTTTTAAATGACCATAACTTGCTCAATTTTCAACCGATTTTGAAACGGTTTGATTTGTTATCAACGTCAGAGATGTCGTTATGCCACTGCATACTTATGAAGCTTTTTTTTGTTTTTTTAAGAATAGAAGTATGCAGTCAAGCCTGCACAGCCCTGCAGTCAAGCCTGCATCAGATCCATCAGCACTCTCCTGCACCCCTCCACCCCTGCTGTGTGGCAATATCAGAAAAGAGACGACTGCTGCAGTGCTACAGTGTACACTGCTGCAGTCTGACTCCACTAGTTTGTTCTCAGCATGCTGTGAGACACTCACAGTAAGGCAGGATGTGTGGACATGTAGCCTAGTTCATCCTCATGTAGGGACATAGACATGTCACAGGCTGTGTATCAAGTTAAGCTAGACAACAGAAATGACTTAGCCTTTACCTTTTTTTAATCGTTAAATTTACAATTGACTGCGTTTAGAGATATGTGAACACTAGCACTCTTAGCCGAGTAAATTATCCAGAATTAGGTTACATTTCAAATCATAACCTGAACTGATCACTCTCCTAAAGATAGCTTTGTGCTTTCTATTTTACACAAATGATCTGTGTGGTTCCAGCTACTGTATGCGATTGACAACCTTCACCGACAGTTCATTTCTAGTCCATCCAATTAACAACCTTTTTCACTCACAACTGTAAACTGGAACATGTCTGGTTTACCAGGGTTTTTTGGCAACACAGGACCACGCCAGGAGAGGTGACAAAAAAATATGTTTTCTTCAATTATTCTTCCAGATAAGCTCAGCACTAGCCTCTACCTGGGGAGCGGGAACATCTGTTCCAGACCCCAGGCACTTTCCTGGAAGGCCACAGTTGTTTAGTTGAGGTCCAATTTTACTGCGGAGGCTTCACCTTGAGCTCGTCTCTCAGTGGGTATGTGGATCAGCCAGATGCTTGTCTTGCTTTCCGAAGCGTTGAGAAAATCTCTGTGATCATCTAAAGAGCGTGCCATTCGGAGAAGGGAGGAGCTTGTTTTGATAATTTCTCAACATGCAGCCACACACTTCTCTCCAGAGAAATCATAAAGTGGAAGTTACACGCTTTTCCTGAAGTGCAGAGTGTCAAGGAACATTCTAGCGGCACTGTGTAGATTTGAATATAGTCAAGAGAATTTGGAATGACCCCGTTCACCCCGGATCCGTCCAGGATTTTCCATTTCAAATCCATCACCATATCTCTTTCACCTGCCTGTGAATCTCACACAAAATAGACTACAAAAGGTTGCACAGTGATAAACAATTACATTCTCACAGAGGTCAGTTAATAGGTAACTGACTTCTTGTTGTCTGACTTAGTCTTCAAGGTCCCGTTCTCTCATTCAACTGAAGTAATTAACACCATGTTGACTCCTATCAACACCAAAATAACTTCCTAACTTTAAAGGTTCCTTAACCAAGTGTGACCCATATCATTACATATTCTCAAAGAAAAAAAATCCTATCTAAGAATAATCTGAATTAACAAAGCTTGACCACTGACCCCAAATCTGCCTGAGAAGTCTTAAACTTCTTCCCATCTAACAACCATCAACAATCACTTTTCCAAAATGTAACTCTACAAAATCCATCTATCAATACTCAAATGGTTTCTCTAACCTTAACTGTGAAGCTTATCGTGTTTAAATTCCTTTTCCCATATTACTTTTCCCACATATAAAGCACTGACAAAATGACTATGCAATCATTACAAATCCCCTTGTATGTTAAAATTAATACATACTTGATATCACACTAACTTTAGAGGCATGATCTTTCCATGTGTTAAGTGAGCAAAATCTGCTATCTTGACTAGTCGAATTACACAGTACCACGAGAATTTGCCACCACAAGAGAGATGTCGTGTGTGAGTGAATTTGTGCGTGTGCCAAACTCCTTGCCTGTCTCTCGTAGGTTTCGTCGCTGCATACACAAGCATCCGACTTGTCAGACGAAGTATATTTTTAGTGTCTCTACAGCGATGGATGCGAGTGTTGAGATGGCTGTTAACCCTTTACTTGGTATAAGCAAAGCGGTAGTTTCCTTCTGAAACTCCTTGACATACAGTCAGCATGGGTTAAAGCTAGGGGCGCTTGTTCCCTTGTTGGGGAGGTCAGGCGGCATCTCCTCTCTCTCCCAGATCTTTACAGACCGTGCACCTAATTTGTTGTTGGCAAATTTCAGATTATTGATCAGATATCAGTAATCATGATTAGCAGCAGAATTATAAACAACATGAGTTACTGTGGTGTTCTGTACAAACGGATGTGCTCTGGTGTCAGGTTTCCCTTCAGTTAAAGAAGAATTATTAGACTATTTTAAGACGATTCATATTTCATCAGCAACATTAAGGAGTCCAATTCTATCAGAGAGCTGCTGGTCAGCTGGTGAAGTTCTGAGGGGATAGGAGTCTGTCAGATACAGCTTCATGCACCACTGTGGCAGGAAGCTACTGTCCTTGGACCGGCGTAGCATACAGATAAGCTCCGCCATCTGGGGCACCGTGTTGGTCTGTCAGAGGGCATGACAGTCAAAGCACACAGTCCATAACACCAGCCCACAGGACAAACAAGTCACAGAACACCCAGACACTTCCTCCTTCAACACAAGTCCCTGCTACGCTGGGGCCTGTCTGCCGTTTATGCTAACCGCTGTTTGTCTGCTGGGCGCTGGGACCTTTAGAAGGGGATTCTAAACCTTTTGTAGTTCACTCTCACCTCCTGAGAAACACAAGGGTTGTCCAGACACGGGCGTCAACACTGACCTGCCTGGACCAAGGGTCAACTATCCTCCAATTAGAGGACGTCTGTATAGCTTCCAGACAGCCCACAGAGAGGGCTTGCAGGAAGTTAAGCTTCCAGACAGCCCACAGAGAGGGCTTGCAGGAAGTTAAGCTTCCAGACAGCCCACAGAGAGGGCTTGCAGGAAGTTAAGCTTCCAGACAGCCCACAGAGAGGGCTTGCAGGAAGTTAAGTTTGGCTGCAGGATGAGACATGGAATTCTCCAGGCTGACAGCCAGGCCTCAGTTTTCATGGCAGAGCTACATGGCTAACCCTCGTTTCCCTGCTGATGCTTGTGAAGGGCAGCAGCAGATAGATTTGTTCTTGGTGCCCAAGAAATCGCACCGCCACTCAGGGAACATTTTCTATCTCTGGATTCATGCTGTCCATGGCCAGACCCCCTCAGTTCTCCTCTCTAAATGTCATGAGCTAGATAACGCAGAGCTTCAAACACTTTCTCCAGCCAAAGACTTCCGTAGAACCGGCTTGTGTTCTCCTAATGCCACGTTTGCCTCCTAATACTCGCTAGAACAAACTGTCCCTTAGATCTAGACGGGAGTACTGAAACACAGAGTTCATCTTTCATGACTTCTTAATGACATTTCTTTGTCAGTTGAAATGTGTTATTTTCGGTTGAGCAGCCCACTCCCCAGCTGACATATCGGTGCCTGGCAGCCTCTTACGCTACCAGCACTTTCCTCTCCTAGCATTCTCTCCTTACATGTCGCCATGGCAGCCCGAAGCCTTAATGTGTTGTGTGCACATGCACACACACAGGAGGTCTGGGCCGAGGGTCGATGCCAGTGCCAGGCAGTGGCATGGCAGTGACGAGCCAGAGCCCCACAGCGCCCACAGCGCCTCTCTCCCAGCCAGGCTCCATTAGAGAATCAGGACCCTTCTCTGAACAGGCTGTACCAGTGGTGCACTGTAGGATATTTATTCAGGCTCTCTGAAGGACGCCCTCTCCGCCTCAGGGTCACTACAAAAAGCTTTGTCAGGACAAATATTTCTCACACACACACACACTCACACACACATGGCTTGATAGGTTGTGCTGCTTGACATCACAGCACAGCATTTCACTTCTTGAGAGACAACTCTTCACTGCATTCCCTTTTCAGAACTTTCCTAAACAAACAGGAAGGTCATCAGTTTATTTTTTGGCCGTGTGTATGGCTCTTTTTATGACTTACACAGGGAGGTCAGTAATTCTTTGCATGTCTGAGTCAGCAGGAGAAGTGATAAAGAGTGTACCTTTGTCCTGGAACAGACCCAAGACTATTTATATCTTGGCCAACCACAATCTCTGGCCCCTTTTGGATCGCTGCAATCGGCAGGAGCATCAATAACATTTGTCGTATATTATAATACTGAGGCAGTTATGGCGATGGCACAAGATTATGTCTAACTGCGGCCCTCATTATGGCAGTAAGGAAGAGTTATCTGCTCTCAGGACTCCGGGCCGAGGTGCATGACAAGCCGACAGGACTGGACTGGTGATTAGGACGCACTGGACGTTACCTCTGGTTTGTGCCCATCAATCTGCTGTAAAGTGCACGGCCTTTGAGATCGAAATGTGACAAGAGAGCTGGGGAACGATCGGTGGTCATTATGTTCGTGCACTGCAGATGCAGGGTTGTGGTTGATTTCCTGTGACGCTGAAAGCTTTTCATGTCAGCTTGCCGACGGGCATCTTTTGTAGCGTTGTGCATCCAGCTGACGTGCGTGACTGAGAGGGAACTGGAGGAATGTCTCCCTGCACATCACGGTGATGCTCATTATGACCGTGTTGTCAGCGGTGTGAGCTTGTACTCCTTGTTACGCCTCTCCCACGTGTGTTAGAGGCGGCTTGTCCTGCGCTTAACAAACGACTGCCATTGTGACGCTAACCCCTCGTGGTTAGCGCATCTCTCCCATCTCCCCCGCACGTGAAGCACTTGAAGATCAGATTAAGAGAAGAAGAGGAGCCTGGAGAGGAGGGTTGGCGGACCAGCCGGGATCAGAGACGTCGTCTCGCTTCAGCCGGCCCCTGATCTCATTGTGTCTCTAACAGAGAGGCAAAATGAGGCTGTGTGTGATTGAAGTCGAATTACGAAACCAAGCTTAAGGGGTCGGCATGGCGAAGGGAAACGGCTCCCCCTTGACAGACCCTGTTCACGGCCGTCACCTCCGAACGCACGGCTCGCCGGCTCCCAAGTCAGCAGCTTGTCAGAGCAAGGTCCTCTGCTTTAAAGGCAGCGTCAGCGACATCGTCAGGGTTTGTAGCTGTTCGGTGGTGGCCTCTCTCTCTAATGCTGTGCTCAGATAGCTGCCCGTGTCTCTAAAGGATGTTGACGCACAACCAAGGATCTTCATGTGACTACGACGCTCTTTTTATCTTTGTCAGGATCCTCATTAAACAGCATTACACATTTTAATTACAGTTTGAATTGCACTCAGGGCCACAGTTGGCACTCTTAATGTAAGCTGGTAGGTGTTGTCTCTCCTGATAAAGAGCTTCAGCTTAACCAGCCTTTATCTTGTTTACTCTTCTTCAACATGTGAGCTTCATTTCTCCTCAGGAGACGACTTCAGTTCTGTGAAGTATTTTTTTTTTATTGAGAGCAGAGGTACACTCCATACACACATACAGGAAAACACACACACACACACACCAGACAGCTCTTACTTACAGCAGGCTCTCACCCTGCCATCAGTATTCCCGCACGCAGGACCCGGAGATTGAGATCATCTCGATATCCGTCATTTGTTTAGTAGCTGAGATGACATGAATCAGGGCTGCGATGAGGCTGCCATGTCTCCTGGCTGCCATGGGCTGAAGCGAGTCAGGGTTAAAGAAGAGGGCCCCTGCCCCCCCCTCCCCTCTCCCCTCCAGGGCTAATGGGAAAAACGGATGGCAAACAGAGCAGAGAAGGCCAAGGACGAGCCGGTCAGAGAAATGAGGAAAATGTTGGGTTGTGGAATCACGCCGACGGCAACCTGTTTCTGTAGCCTGTGGCTTTTCTATTCAATCAAACCCATTCCTCGTGAAATTAACTAAATATAAGAGTTAAAACACTGGGGAAGTTGTAATATAAACTGATGGCGCAGCAGATCATCTCCAGCATAAATGTCAAAGGTTTGACTTCTTCACACCTGTGAAGGAGTTTAGGATCCAGAATCCCAAATAATGGGGGTCAGATGGCTGAGCGGTTAGGGAATCGGGTTATGAATCAGAAGGTTGCCGGTTCGATTCCTGGCCGTGCAAAATGACATTGTGTCCTTGGGCAAGGCACCCTACTTGTCTCGGGGGAATGTCCCTGTACGTACTGTAAGTCGCTCTGGATAAGAGCGTCTGCTAAATGACTAAATGTAAATAATATCACAGTGTAACGATTTTCAGTATTCTTTCATTTAGGAAAGGGAGATTTTGTGGTGGTGAGGATTGTTTAGATAACCTAGAGGAACTGGGTGGTTTTTCTGTGACAAACCCAAGGGAAAGAACATTTTCATATAAACAAGAGCCAATGTACCATTGGATATAATTGTGGAGAATGCACTGGCAGCTCAGATTGATCTGCAGTCTGATAAATCAGTGGATTGTCAGTGCACTGTCTTGTAAAGAGATGGTTTGAAAGCATCAGAAACAAGCCTGTTCTCTGGGCTACAAATAAAATCGATTCCCGGTACTTGTTTTCTCTTCTGGGCTAGCAACAAAGACTCGGTTACCGTCGACTTGTCCACACTGTAGTACAATGGCCATCATCTGTCTGATGACAATCGGCAAGAATGTCATTTGTTATCTGCTCTGCAATCCCAAACGCGACTGACCACACACGATGACAGGGCATGATATTGTCAGGACGAGGCTGCCAGTTGAGAAGTTGTTTTTGTCGCTTCTCTTTGTCTCCTCATTTTTATTGAGAGTTTCATTCTCAAACCAGCCGTCATGATACAGCTGAGGGGGTTCTGGTTGTTATGTTTTTCTTATCATTCACTCAGCGTGGTAAGGTTTCCTGTGGCGATCATTTATATGCTTGATGGGCAATATGAGTTTCTTGGCACAAGTAATGTTTACAATGGAAGTAATGTAGTGAAATTCAATGTGTTAAATTGCTTTTATACCTTGAGGATTTGAATGATGGTAGTTATTTTGAACTGCAATATCTGAGGCGTGTAAGTTTATTTTTCTCTCACAACAGAATTACTCTGCAGCCACTGGATTTAGGTTGAGCCATTTACTGAAATCTAATTGGAGGGTTTGAGAGATATACCAGTTGTTTTGATGACCTTGCAGGCAACATAAGACTGTTTGTAGATTAGTTAGGGATAAGACTGTTGGCCCCTTCTCTGGTGGTACTGTGGGACGCTGAGGGACGCTGAGGGACGCTGAGGGACGCTGTGGGACGCTGAGGGACGCTGAGGGACGCTGAGGGACGCTGAGGGACGCTGAGGGACGCTGAGGGACGGTGTGGGACGCTGAGGGACGGTGTGGGACGCTGAGGGACGCTGAGGGACGCTGAGGGACGCTGAGGGACGCTGAGGGACGCTGAGGGACGCTGAGGGACGCTGAGGGACGCTGAGGGACGCTGAGGGACGCTGAGGGACGGTGTGGGACGCTGTGGGACGCTGTGGGACGCTGTGGGACGCTGAGGGACGCTGTGGGACGCTGAGGGACGCTGAGGGACGGTGTGGGACGCTGAGGGACGGTGTGGGACGCTGAGGGACGCTGTGGGACGCTGAGGGACGCTGAGGGACGGTGTGGGACGCTGAGGGACGGTGTGGGACGGTGTGGGACGCTGTGGGACGCTGAGGGACGGTGAGGGACGGTGTGGGACGCTGAGGGACGGTGTGGGACGCTGAGGGACGGTGTGGGACGCTGGCTGTGGCCATTCTGGGATCCACAAACGTTTTATATTTCATATTGATCCAGAAGTGTCTAGACGTGTCATGAGGCGTAGGCTGTAGGTGTTCAACATAAAGTTCCACTTTCTTTTGAGGCCTCTTGTGTCATTTGTTTTTACAACCGTCATTCGAAAAGAACCCTTTCATGTGCCGACAGAATGCTTTTGTAATGCATAGAGTCTGTAGCATGTCAACAGAAAGGATGTGTGTGCCACTGAGCATGTAAGGCCACAGCTGGTAGTCTCCAGGCAGCTCTGAAGGATAAAAGCAGAATTGTAAAGAAAGAAAGATGGCCGTCAGGAAGTTTCTATGCACAGTACTGCGCAAAAGTCTTGGGCACAAAGATATTATAATCTTTGTGCCCAATGAATATTTTAAAAGCAAAAATGCTATAAGACATAATAAAATGAAAAGACAAAGAAAAAAAATCTCTTCATTGCACTTTTATATTTCAGCACAAATACAGAAGACAAAACAAATAAATATATTTCTGAGAATATTCGTGTCAAAAAATCCTGGGTACCAAAAACCTTTTCTTACTACTGTATACAGCAGTCATTTTGAAACCTGAAACCCCAGAGGACTGCAGGTTATGAATTTAGATGATTGTTAATACTGGGCTGTCAGGCCTACTGGTCACCTGGCCACAGATTCCTGGAACCAAGTGGAGCTGGGCAGAGAGAGAGCTGATGCTCAGTTTCATCCACTTTCCTGCCTCTGGCTTGTGTGAATGTAACCCGAGATTCTCTCCTCCACTCTGCCCAGCAATCAGTCCCTGTCCATCAGCACCCTTACCTCTTTCAGACCTCTAAGACATGACATTTCTCTTATTTTAACTTTCTCAATTTTCCTCCCTTTTCTCTGCTCCATTCTCTCCGGGTTCTAAGAGCACACTGTCCAATCAGGGCATGGGGCTGGTTGGCGAAGGGTTGTGATCAGTAACGAGCCCCAGGTCTAATCAAATGCCTGATTAAAACTGCGCCCAGGGTCTATTTCATTACGGTGTCTCTGTTCTCTGATGACGACAGGGTTGCAGGATGACACCCTGCTGGCCTCTCAGAATGCAGGAAACTGGCTTGTCTTAGAGAATTAACTAGAGCAGATCTTGTCACGATCATCGCTCACTCGATCAGTCCTTCTCTGGCTGGCCCAGCTTCATCTGGGACAGCTGTGCTTTGGTTTCCAACCAGAACAAGGAGGGCCTTTTCCCTGTCTGCACTATCACACTGAGATGTGAGCTCATTCAAAAGACTGTAGAGTCGGGAACATTTTCTGGAGAAAACTGCTTGTGTGTGATTGTGTTCGTTTTCTGTGCCCCAGACACTTATCTGCTGCTGTTCAGGGGTTCATTAGCAAGCTCTTTGGTCACTTATTACCCCAGCTCAGAAGGATTTGTCAGCATATTTTGTTGATACAATTCTTCCTCCTCTGACGCTCTGTTCTTTGGTTCTATTGTCAAGGGTGGAAATGCACATCTCATTAAAGTAGGCTTGTTTTTCTTAATGGTATGGTTTACCATGATGGGACTACAGCAGCTAATTTCATCAAAGGGAAGAGTTATATTCAAGTCCCCTACTAAGAGATTTACTGCGTTTTCTGCTTTAAAATGTGGTCAAATCCACAAAGTCAGTGGTTAGACTGTATTGTGTTGTCACAAAATGTAGACAATAGGCTATAGTTTAGTTTGACTTCTACCTAGGGAGTAATGCCACAACCTTGTCTTCTCTGCAATATGGAACATGGTTCAAGCTAACCCTAATAATGTACGCTTGTTCTGTATGGCCCATGTACCAGTGATCGGGACAGTCTCGAAGCTTCTCAAACTGGCAGTGAAAGTTTAGAGGCGGCCATTTTGGGAGCTGCACATTCCCACCCCAGAGAGAGAAGCCGTACGTGATTTAATCCCGATGGCGTCGGCAGCGGGAGGGAAGTCGACTGTCACATCCTGTCAGGCCTCTGGAGAGCCTGGAGCAGTACCTGACAGCCATCTGGATGCTGCTCTGCTCCGTGACACGCTACACATCACACGCAGTCGCAATGACACGCTTACATCCACACACGAACGCCAAGAAATACCAACGCACGCGTGTGCTATGATACTCTAAAACTTGAATATGTCACACATTAATCTTGCTTCAGGAAACCAGACAAGACCAGGGGTCACTCTGCAAACCATGGGACCGGATCCATGACCACCTGTGTGTGTGCGTTTGTGCTTGTGCGTGTGTGCTTGTGCGTGTGTGCTTGTGCGTGTGTGTGTCCCCCATGCGGTTCTAGGATTAGTTTCACAATTTATAGAAAGTATCCTGAAACGTAATGGTCGCAAAAACTTTTTAGAACGCAGCCGTATTTAGAAGTCCCAAGTTCATGAGGCTTCAGGTCTTTCCATGGAATTTAATCCCCAAACAAACAAAACCTGAAATGTGGTAAGGAACTGCCCTTCCCCCTGCTCTAAGGAACTGCCCTTCCCCCTGCTCTAAGGAACTGCCCTTCCCCCTGCTCTAAGGAACTGCCCTTCCCCCTGCTCTAAGGAACTGCCCTTCCCCCTGCTCTAAGGAACTGCCCTTCCCCCTGCTCTGCCCCCCTCCTCATGCACTTGCTGCTCCACTCTTCCTCTCCCGCTAACTAGGAACCACTTTACATTTACATTTAGTCATTTAGCAGACGCTCTTATCCAGAGCGACTTACAGTAAGTACAGGGACATTCCCCCCGAGGCAAGTAGGGTGAAGTGCCTTGCCCAAGGACACAACGTCATTTGGCACAGCCGGGAATCGAACCAGCGACCTTTGGATTACTAGCCCGATTCCCTAACCGCTCAGCCACCTGACACCAGACTTTCAGGTCCGTTTCCTCCCTATAGTACCAGGTGATTAAATGTATGAATGGCCCAAGCGAGAAAGGGAAGAGGAATGCAGACATTTCAATGACAGACAGACTCATGCAGTCGTGCTAAAGCGTTGCATGTTTAATCTGCAGTCAGAAGCTGCATGTTCCGACCATGTGACCTCAATGTAACCATGTGACCTCAATGTAACCATGTGACCTCAATGTAACCTTGCTGTTTTTTAGGGAGAGATCGACGGGCCTGAGACATTTGATGTGGCCCTGTATGAGAACTCCTTCTACCTGTTCTGGATCCTGGAGCAGCTGCTGCAGGGGGGGCCGACACCCAGGGGGGCCGAGGGGGCCGGGGGGAGCAGCCAGCTCTGGACCCCAGAACAGAAGACCGTGTTGGGGCACCTGGAGAACCGTGTCCTGCTTCTGTCCGATGAGTTTCCTCTGTTCGCCCTGTACCTCTGGAGGTTAAGAGCTCTCCTCCCCCCCTCCGACACCGCCACCACCTGACCTGTTCCTCTGGAGGTTAAGAGCTCTCCTCCCCCCCTCCGACACCGCCACCACCTGAGCCCCATGTTCCTAGAGCCTGCAAGCAAGCACACCACACTCATGCAAATCCTGCACTATGCGTTCCACCTCAAAGGGTAGGGCTGTTTCTTGAACCACCTGGCTCTTCCTGGAGTCAGAGGCTAAACAAGATTTCAGAATGAGTACGCTGCATGCTTTATTAATTGACTTATCTCTGAACTATATCAAAATAGTGTCACGGTTCACTCAAATCCAGGAGAGACCTAGAACCCACTGTTATGTTAACTGTTATGCTAAGTGTGGCAGTGTTCAATGGACCTCGGTGACAACGTTAGGATCTACGGAGAGAGCGTCGCATTTTTTATTAATTTGTATACATGGGGAAGTGAATGTATGTGCATAACCCCTCCCCCAGAGAATTCAGGCTCATTACTGTCAGGGATCCACTTGGTTAATAATTTACAGTTTCATTTGTTAATGCCATTAGCAGGATGTTGTGGATTAGAAAAAGGGAAATAAAGCTGCAACCTAATGTACGTTTTTATCAATGTTCTAAATGTTTTTCATGTTATGTTAATATTCTGTTGGCAAGCTTGTCATTTACTGTTGACAAAATCAATGGTACAGATGGAACAGTAAGGTTTGTCATTAGGCCTGTGGAACAGTAAGGTTTGTCATTAGGCCTGTGAAAGTCGGCCTCGGTGGTGGATTGTACGGGAGAAATGTCAGATTGACCTGCAGCTTCACTCTCCCCGCATCTCCTCCTGGGAATGGAGAACCAGGCTAACTGCTTGGAATGACTTGCTGCCGCCTACTCACAGGTTATTTTGTGTGTGTGTGTGTGTGTGTGCGTGTGTGTGTGCGTGTGTGCGTGCGTGTGTGCGTGTGTGTGCGTGTGTGTGTGTGTGTGTGTGTTATTGGGAGAGGCATGAAAGCCCAAATGGCTCCAGCACTAAATAAGTTTGCAGTAGCATCGTGACTGACTAACGCTAGCGCGTGCTGGTGGCACTGATAGCCATCACTCCCATTGTTTCTGCTCTGCCTCTCTCCGCCTGGGATCTCCTCATCTTTCATATCCTGTTGCAGGCAAAGCAGGGAGGCACCCGCAAAAGGGGGAAAAAACAAGACGGCTTTTACGTGCTTAGACACCTAATGTGGCTCCGCTACCAAGGAGAGGCAGAGGGGAGGATCTGAGCTTACAGAAGATGCCACTGCCAAGAACCAACATGGTCATTACCTGCGTCACCCCTGGGGAGGCCCAGACATCTTTGTTTCCCGGCCTTCTCCTTCCTCAGTATTCTCTTCCAAGCAGACGTTAGCAGTGAGGGTGCATTCGTGTGTGAGATACTGCTGGAAGAAGAACCGCTGCATGTCAAGGTCTGATAGAGCCCAAAGCTTTGTATATTTGCTAATTGATGTAAAGTCAGCAAAAAAATGTAGTAGTCAGTATTTCTTTGCTCAGAATATAGCATCATGACCTTGCTGTATATTGGTTAACCTTAAACAGTGCTGCTGTGAGTGGAATCATAACGATGTTTGTATACATTTAGGGTAAACGTTTGGAGTTGACGCTTACATTCATATGGAGAAATAGGTCAATCTAGATTTCCAAAAACATATTTTTATTTAGGCTGTTGCACTACATTATCTTAACCAGGAGATTCATTGATAATAATAAAAATGTTAAATTTTTATAGCACCTTTCCAGAGCTCAAGGTCGCTTTACAATGGTAATAGCTGTTTGAGTAATGTGTCGATGTGTAAAAACTTAATTTCTGCAACCTGCCCGCCTCTTCTCTCTAGATACAGGCCACGGTCGTTTTCAGCCAGTGGCTAAAAGCTTGCCGTTTGACTGTATCCCTATGGTGCATGTGACCCAGATGTCATTTTGCAGCTCTGACTGACTATTGGCTTTCTATTCTCCAGGTCCTGAAGGATGTCTCTGATACAGACACGAAGAGGTCTCCCACAGAGTGATCTGTCTGCTTCTAGAACAGTAGTACAACGTACTTAGGAATGGTTCGCTTGACCCGATGTTAGTTTCCTCAAGGATCACAATGACTCTTGCTCAGAGACTTGTTGCTCTTGTGGTTAGTGGTAACTGATTTAAAATTGTTTGTACTCGCTGTGATATATTGTTTTTTATTATTGTTGCTTATTATTGTTGTTGTTTTTTTCACAGGTACACTTGCACTTATAGCAGTTCATGTTGTTTAATTGTAACTTGTTTAACTACATGCTCTTATGGTTCTTCCCTTTGGCACTTACTTTGGTTGTTCACAATGTGTGCTTCATGTTTTGGCTACTCGCAATGTTTTGTGGCTATCTTGTTGTTATTATCAGTGACCTATGCACTTTGTAAAGCTCTCTCTTGGAAGTCGCTTTGGATAAAAGCGTCTGCTAAATGAATACATGTAAATGTAGAACAGGGCCCCCACAGGGTGATCTGTCTGGTTCTAGATCGTGTCAGCCACTACAAATACACCGAGATACAACGAAACATCTACACACACGAGATTCTTAATGATCCCCCCCTGATATAATAGTCACCTTCAGTAACTAGGATGGCACCATAATGGTGTTGGCATCCTGACTGACCTCATCATGATTTGTGTGATTCAGAAATCTTTTGGACTCTGATAAATGTGAAAGTGAATGTCATGACCTGATTGTACCAGATGTTTAAATGTTATAGATCGCAGCCTTTTGAATTTGTCAGTTCTCATGGAAAACAACTCTTAATGCTCCTCTGATGCTTTAATTACTCCCTAGTAATTACCATCCTGGGTAGAGACATTAAAAAGTAATCCATTAGGTGTTCAACGGAGCCTAGCGCATTAAACCCAAGAAAATGAACAATATGAACCAACACAGCAGGTCAGATGCCTTCGTCACGCCCTGTTCCTTAACACGATCTTCTCATCCTGCACTTGATTGTGTTTATATAATTTCTGTGTTGTGTCACTTGTTTTCCTGAGGTACTGAACTGGCCAGGGAGGCCCTCATCAAAGATGCCAAATAAGGTAAACTGTGGTGATGATACACAGCAAGTGCCGTCTGTTATATTGAGAAATATAAAAATCTTCAATTTATTCCCGCTCACAGACACTCATGCATGTTCAGGAATGACTTAATTGCTAGTTGAGATGCTCTTGAAATATGCATCAAATGGTCCCTCCAGGACCTTTGAAACCTAGTTTAATTACAATTTTAATGTTTTAAGGGTCCGATAAGCTCTTGGAATAGCATAGAAAAAACCTAGTGATTTATTAGACTTTGCTGGGAGAATAGCTGAATTTTAGCGATGCATCAACTGTCTCTTTCACTGGCCTTAGTCTGCTGTCCTCTACGAAAGCGCACACACAGATATATATGTAATAAACGTACGTCCCTATTGTGCTGCTTTCAAGGTTATTTGGTACACACTGATCACTAAGAGGCTATTAGCAATCTTGTCCAAAGTCAAATGTGGGATTAGGAGGTGCTCTTCAAGCATTGTCAGCTGTGAGACGTATGTAGGCAAGAGGGGCTTTCCTTCAAACTTTAAAAGCAACCCTTTCAGGAGATGTCCTTGCTGACATCTCTGTTAAAAAGTCTTCGCTTTGAAACTTACGCTCATCAATGCCCTAAGAGGTAACATTCATAGTCAATTATATACTTTGGATGAAACCTTATTTATAACCGTGCATTTTTAAATTCTCATCTCTATCTCAAGTCTATTTGATGTGAAATCTCTGCAAGCATCCTCCTTCATGAATATGCGACTGCTATACAGCATGAGTGGAATCTGATAGATGAGTTGGATCTACTTTGGCAAGCTGGAAATTGAAGCAGACTCTGACTCATTTGTCTTAATTTGACATGCTTTGCATCTGAGGGGGATGACAGCTTTTTATCCTCCACAGCCACGTCAGTCTGGAATGTGGCCTCCTGCTTTATAAGGAGGCTGTAGGGAAGAGGGATGGCCTGTAGTCAAAGAGCTCCTGAGCGGCTCACGCATGTCCATCAATCTTAATGTAGTTAAACCTAAAGCTCCAGCTACCCACACTCCACTGAGCAATATCGGGAGTCTTGTGGGAATTTATGATGAAGGCAAACAAGACTGCAAACACTGTTAATTCCCCCCTGCTGGCAGTTATTCAACATAATGAGGAAAATAAGTCCTGCTAGGAAAGAACCAGTGTGATGGGAACACTGCGGCAACCAGGCCTCAGGGACAGCCTGGTCGAGTCTATGTTTCTGGGCTGTGGATTGTGACTGATTTGGACTACAAACCAGGTGTGTTTTCATCCACTTGCCAATTAGGAATGTACGCTAGCATCCCTGCAGGGCCTTGGGAGATCCAAGCATCCCTTCATCCAGCCCTGTCCCACTGGCCTCCCCTGACACTCTGAATGACTATACAGTGTACCCTGCTGTGCTTGGAATGGAACTCCTATTCTGGTGTATGCAAGTTCGGGCGTCCAACAATGCCTGTGCATGCGTTAGATACTGTTGTCAAGCTAAGAGTCAGTTGGCTTTATTTGGAGGCCCTGTGTGAAATTAGGAAGGAACCTTATGGTTTTATTTGTGTTGTGTAATCCAATATCAGCGAGAATAGGGAAAGTCATCGTACAAAAAAACCTAGTCATCTGTCCCTGATCCCTGTGTATACATTACATTGCAATACCCTAAGCCTTGTGTGAATGCATTCCAGTACCCATACCTGTCACCATAGATAACTGTCTGGTGGAGAAAAAAAATCTAAATTCAGTGATGGCAGAGGATTGATTCTTCTATGAGAATTCCACTTTGAGGCTTAAGGCAATTTAAGTGTGGTCCTCAACTTAGACAACCTATTGACCATTCAAACTATTGATCTCTGTGAGATAGGTAGGTATTGACAACGTAATCTCCTGTAGAATATGTTGGAGGCTTCCACATTGCCCCTGCTGGTGAAAGAGGTCAATGTCACACAAGTGCTGCGCTATCCTGGCCCCCAGGACATCCCTACTGCATCACTGCATCCCCAATTGAAACATCAGCAGAATATGAGCTGAGTATGAAAAGTGCACACACGTTCTTGTTGTTGTTGTTATTGTGAGCAGTTGTTTACTGAATCCAGTTTTATGGCATAGAACTGTCTTTGCTACGTGCAAAGCAGTAGAGGTATCTCCTAAAATTACAAAGCAAATGGAGATCCCCTGCAATGGCCCCCCCCCCTGTCCTCTGCTGTGTCCACAGCTCCTACTCTCCCCCTGTCCTCTGCTGTGTCCACAGCTCCTGCTCTCCCCCTGTCCTCTGCTGTGTCCACAGCTCCTACTCTCCCCCCTGTCCTCTGCTGTGTCCACAGCTCCTACTCTCCCCCTGTCCTCTGCTGTGTCCACAGCTCCTACTCTTCCCCTGTCCTCTGCTGTGTCCACAGCTCCTACTCTCCCCCTGTCCTCTGCTGTGTCCACAGCTCCTACTCTCCCCCTGTCCTCTGCTGTGTCCACAGCTCCTACTCTCCCCCTGTCCTCTGCTGTGTCCACAGCTCCTGCTCTCCCCCTGTCCTCTGCTGTGTCCACAGCTCCTACTCTCCCCCCTGTCCTCTGCTGTGTCCACAGCTCCTACTCTCCCCCTGTCCTCTGCTGTGTCCACAGCTCCTACTCTCCCCCTGTCCTCTGCTGTGTCCACAGCTCCTACTCTCCCCCTGTCCTCTGCTGTGTCCACAGCTCCTACTCTCCCCCTGTCCTCTGCTGTGTCCACAGCTCCTACTCTCCCCCTGTCCTCTGCTGTGTCCACAGCTCCTACTCTCCCCCTGTCCTCTGCTGTGTCCACAGCTCCTACTCCCCCTGTCCTCTGCTGTGTCCACAGCTCCTACTCTCCCCCTGTCCTCTGCTTTGTCCACAGCTCCTCCTACTCTCCTCCCCGCAGCTCACAAGACCAAATAGGGAAGTGGGATTTGCAATCAAATTATAGCTTGCAGGCAAGAGGAATAAACACAGTGTAATTAATAGGATTTGCATATCATTATTATTCTCTGACAATGTCTGTAATGACCCCAGAGGGTATGAGAGCTCTAACAATGTTCACAGATGCATAAATTAGAGTTGGAACAAAACAGCTGCTTGGCCGAGGAACAGCAGAGTACATGAGAGAGCAATGGCTCTCAGAACGCACATGTCCCGAGGGTTAAAGGATTGTGGGTTTACTAATTGAGCTAAATAGAACAAACTGACGGGTTTCAATCTACCTGTTGCTATGAGATACATATGTGAGCATACCCTAGAATTCAGACAGGCTCTTACTGAAGAAAACTTTGCACTTATCAGAAGTGTGAATGTTATCTAACATGTCTGTAGCACTCTAAAGTTCTCAAACAGACCAAAGTTCAGAAAGAAAGTCGTTTTTCCCCATCCCTTTCATCTGACGGTAATAACTCTATCAAGGTCTATATGTGCAGAATTAATTAAAAGCAGAGGTTGGGCAGGTTAGTATTAATCAATCATTTCATTGGCATGTTTAATGATTGCCGCTTCAGTCATTATCTCTTCCGGTCTGTGACATTTTGACATTGGAAATTTGTGGGTATTTGTGTAAAAACCCACATCAAGATTTAAATGGAGAATTGGGTTGAAGACAACAATGATGAGGGGTAGATGGAGACAGAGCTTGTAAGCCGGTGTGGAAATTGAATGCAAAGAATCTAAATAAAACTGACATACAAAGGAAATATTAGGAAAATTATATTGTCGGTAGGAATGATCCGTGCATGTGACGTTATCCGTCTCAGGAACCGTTGCCAACATATTCAAATGTGGATGTGTATTCCAGTACCGACAGTTTGAAGTGTCAATCGTTCATAACCTGCATTTTGAGATTTCGCATTGAAAGAAGGAATCTGTTCTCTGTGTTGTTTTTCTGTAAGTGGCTTTGACTGGTGGCAAATCGATGCCAGTGTGAGCTTTTGTGCGTGGAACGGTAGAGAGAGTGGGCACGACTCAGAGGAGCGATCTGCTCCTGGAGCCAGACGTGTCTGTTCATTTCAAATCTCATAACAGGGTCCGTCATTGATTGACATATATCTCCTCTCAGCATGCAGGCTGTCATCTTATTAAAACAATCTCCACCGTAATGCATCTTAGAATATTGGCCCTTCGTTGGCTGTGCTTTCAGGGAAAACAGAGTTTGTTTGGGGGGCACCCTCTCATGGATGGTGTTGTCTCACTGCTGTGTAGCATCCTTGGTGTAGCATCCCTGTGCTTCATTAGAATATGTGCCATGCCCACCCCTGCGACCTAGTTAGCTCTGTCTTTGTTATTTATTTTATGTTAATAGCCTCTAGTCTTTTTGGCTTTGCTCTCCCTAAGCAGCACATATGAACCATACAGATGTAGCCCTCTGTGACATGATATGACATCTGGAAAAAGGAACAAAAGCATTTATGTTTCTGCTTTTAACCCTTGTGCTGCCTTCGGGTCACATGACCCAAAGGTTCATAACAAACCATCGTTGTGTTTACCCAATTTTACCCAATACAAAAACAAATAAAAATAATTTTCTTTTAACCATCGCAATGTGGGGGGTCTGAGACAGCCCAACGGTTAAAAGAAAATGCTTCACTTTATTTTTGTATGCGGTAAAGTTGTCGCAATACGACGGTGGGTCACAATGACTGATGGGTCAGAATGACCCGAAGATAACACAAGGGTTAACTGCTCCCTTAAAACCATGGTAACCTGAGAATGTTTTTGTAACTGTCCTTGTTACTGCGTCACATCAAACTGAACACCAGGTGTCTCACGTTGGGAAACAACTTCACAGGAAAATAATGTTCATTCATATTAAATGAAAACTCTTTCATGCTTAGTCGATTATTAGTAAATAAGGCATATACTTATAAAAAACATGATTGCAAAATTGCATAAACGGTTCATACTTTGACAACTGAAAAATGATGCGCTCCAGTGACATTCATGTAAGTTTAAAATATGTTACATGGTGCTGCCTTTAATCAGTTATCACAGATTAGGTAAATAACCACACGGTAATGCATAATAAATCACAAGCTTTTCAATAGTCATCCACCTCTGGCTGTTTTTCACTGTGAATGGAATGAAAGTAGAAAATCTCTGTTACAGAAATCATCACCTGGCAGAGCTGTTTATATAACGCAGCTTCAGAATAGTTGGGAACAAATGATAAATCATGACGATGTCTCCTGGTTACTGTAAGAAGATTCATAGACTCCTCCAGCTTCTAAATTGTAAAACGGGAAGGTTTTGTAAAGGCAAACTTCATCTTTGTAGAGTTCCGTTTTTTTGTGTCTCTGTTACGTGATTGATGAAGGAAATCAAAGCACTAAGTCCGTCCCTCTGCCTGTGGCGGGTGCTCTTGTATGATGCTCTCTTCCAGTGCAGGTAGATGAAAGCTGTGGTGAGTAGCACTACACCCACCGTCGTGGTGCAAAAGGTGGGTCACAATGACCCACCTGATCTCTCCACCTGATACCTCAGCAGTGACCCTGTTATCCTACTTCCTGTTGCCAGTTTGCAGCTCTCTATCTCTCAAGTGCATTTTGTCATATGTTTTGTCGACTAGATTACAAAACATTTTCTATATCTGGAATTAAATGTAATGCCTTGGTGTCAACACTCCAGATGAAACTGTAATATAGGCACCATGATAATGCTGTGTGTTTACAAGGTATGAAACGTTATCCTGTCACGTGTTCATGCTTGTCTTTGCATATGTGTGCACTGGTTGTGTTAGCTGACAACCAGTTAAGACTGTGAACTGTTTTCCTTAAGAGACTGAGATTTAAAAAGACTCCATTTGTACCCATAGGTGCTTTGAGGCCACTCTAAAGTTTCTTGTTTATTCATGGCTAATTGTCAATTTGTCATAATGTGGTGACTGAGTTGAAGGGAAAGCAACGGGAAATGTTTTCTTCAATATCCTCTGGGATGTGTCCTTCCATCTTCAAGCTGAGACCAAAGTGCAATTATAATGATCAGGTATTCCTGGTGGGAGGGCTGGTTATCTATAATATTTCAGAACCTGTTTCCTCAACAGGATGAATAAACCCACAGATAGGAACTGTAAACTTTTTCGGCAGGGTGGTGGTGTATTGGGAATTGGATGTGATGCTGACTGGTGGCGAGCCACTCGTTTACTATGGAGATGTGGATGGAGGTGACAGATGAGCGCTGAGGCAGACAGGGGTGCACACTGGAGCAGTACCCAGGAAACTGCAGTAAATCTGAGCGCAGCCAAGGTGTCAGCCTTGATGAGGATGGAGCTGTCACGCCATCGGGCCATCAAACCAGTCTTTAGTTGACTTGGCCAATGGGCAGACTGGGTCCAGTGAGCAGGAAGGCGATTCTCTGGAGGTCTGTGAGGAGAGGTGAGATGGTGACAACAGCACTGTTCCAGAATAACATTCATTAAGTGTCAAGATCTCTCTCCAGACCCTCTCTTGTTTTATTTTTCTCACTGCAGGGCTGTATGTGTACGCATTCTCTAATTCTTGTAGTTCTCTTAAAGCTACATTCACTGGAAGCTGAGATGAGAACTAATTATTTGAAATGAGGAAATGAGTAAGATGGTGAAATTCACACCAAAGTATAGCTACTAGTGGTGTTGATGGCTGAATGAAATGTTCATGAGAGGTGGGCAGTTGCATGCAGGATGTTTTGATGCATTCTAGTTTTGTTTTTATATGGTTATTTAATTTTTATTTAGTTGTTTAGTTGTTGTTTAGTAGTTTAGTAGTAATATAACTATAGTTATACAGTTAAATGGTTGTTTAGTTTTAGAGTTTTCAGAGGACCCAAGACTGAGCTTAGAGAGGGAATCTGAGGGAGGTGATGGTTTGAAAAGCAGACATAATGACAGTGGTGTTAGGGTTAGGGTTATGGTTAACTCAAACAGCTCGACTCAGAAGTGAGTTCAGGGAGGTGTGTGTAACCAAGTTTAATTAGTACGGTATAAACCGTTTCATCAAATTGCTTGTTTTTCAGTGATATCGCTGGCTAAAGGCAGTGTTGACGAGAGGACACCATTGACAGTTAATTTTTTTATTCTGACTAGAGAAAAGGTCTCCATCATAAAACAAAGCACCATAAGCTTGGTGTTCCTCCCACTCTGCTACGACCCTCATGTGTGTTCCTCCCACTCTGCTACGACCCTCATGTGTGATGAGTTGGAGAGGAATTATATCCTTGATTAATCGCCACAATTACAGGCGTCTGGAGATTGATGGGTCCTCTGTAGAATTTACTTTGGCTGCCAAGCGCTTCAAAGATTCATGAAGAAGCAGGAAACGGGATCAGAGGGCCGATCCAGATGCTAGAGGCTGTCTCATTGAAGCCACCTCTTGGTATTCCTGCCACATCCAGGCAGAGAATGAAGCCAGTGCCAGCATCCACCCAACAGGGTAGAAAGGCTACACTGAGGAGCTCAAACACATCTCTGAACCCAGAAATCTGGGCTAAATCTGCTGCCCTCCCCCTTGGGGCAAATGCAGGCCTGTATCAGGGATGGACACAGTGGGAGGAAGACATTTGAAGGCTACCTTTTGCTTTCAAGGGGAGAGAGAATCATGAATGAGGATACTGCTTTTAGCAGCTGGTAAAATGGAAAGGAAGGATTCAGGGATTGGAAGGTTTTTGGTTTCTCCTAAACTACTGTATCCTTTCGCCCTTGCCTATTGGTCTCCATTAAACCCAGTCATGATAAATTAACCTTTGAACTGTCCTAAGAAAGGAGATTACAAAACTCAGATAAAGCATTCTTGTTGTGAGTCATATTTGAAAACAAAATTTCCCTATCAGTCAAATGTATTCAGTGATTTCTTTTTTTTGTTGTGTTTGTGACTTTTTCAATCTGTAATTATGTGTCATGTTATTGCTTGCAAAAAATACCTGCACATACCTCCTGGGAAATGAGACAGTGAAGCTAAACATAGAGATACATTAGCATAAATACATTCTTTGTTTAAGTGGATATTCACCATCTCCACCTTGCAAAAAATAAAACATCTACATAAAAACCTTCTGGTGTGTATCTCTGTTTGTAGGATTGAATTGTGGACCCATGGCTAACATCACACGGAGGGAAGGGAGATCTAATAAGCGGAGCCTCTGTGAAGTATGCAGCGCTGGTGTGAGTGGCTATCTGTGTTCCTCAGGCTTGCCTGGGAGGGAGCGTGTTTGATTGCGGTGCTTTTTTGATGGCTGTGTCCATCACTCTCCAGCTGGACTCACTCTTCCTAATAATCATCCTGTGAGCAGCAGTCACCAGAGAGCTCCTCTATCAACCCAGATTGAGAGCTGCTCGCTAGATGGGGATGTCTGTTTGTGTGTGTCTGTGTGTCAGTCTGATGGAGAGACAGATTCTGGCACATTGATCAGGACTGGCCATCTTGTTTGCGCTGCTTGTCGCTTGTTCAGCATTGTTGACCAAATCAGGCGGCCTGTTCTCTCCTCATTTAAATGACTCTTCACATGTTTTCCTACATGTCACAGATGCGTGTGTTTGCTACTACTGAGTGAGTTTTGTTCAGCATTGTACGCTGACGTGTTCTTGTAGATCAGGGGAGAAGGGTCAAGGAGAGGAGACTGAATTTTCAACTGTGCAAACTTTGTGTCCCCAGAGTGTAGGAATGTTGAATGATGCAGAATGATGAGTGCTGTAATTGTTTCCAACTTGACTCCAGTGACATTGCAGCACTTACTCCCCAGATTAAAATACATCAATATTCTAGACACAGAAGAGAAGCTGATACACAATGTTCCTGCTTCAAGTACACCTCTTTCTCCTAATCTTTCCTTTAAATGCACTTTTAAGAGTCCCTTCGGTCTGGAACAAGTGATGAGCCTTTTCAATCAATTTAAAACTCCACTGGTACTTAGACTGTCAGGGACAGTGACCTGGAGGTTAGGATGGACACCATTACTGCTCTGTATGAGAGATTCAGACAGGGAATAGTGAACTCCCAACTCCAATAATGATATGCATGGACCTAAAGAAAATCCAATTTTTCGTCTCTTTCAGGAAATGAGGTAAGGCTCTATCTGATACAGTTTCAGTCAACATGAAATGAAATGACGCCCCCAGAAATCATATTAACTTGTGGGATAGCTCATAAATAAAGACACTGGTATCGATATTCAGTTTTGTATGTTTACTCGGATATCTCAAGTTTGCTGATAATTTTTTAGCTAATTTTTCCTCATTTATGTTTGCTAATAAAGTCATATATCAGAGTAATATCTGTGTGTAGAATCTCAGTGATGCATGCTACAAGGATTCCTGTGGCACCAAACATGGCAGGTGCACAGGCCCCTTACAGGCACCCACACAGCACTGTTCTACGACAACATAAACACTCCCAAAAACACAGATTTTGATAGCCTTAAGATTGACCAATATACAAACATTCTGAAGTTGGCAGTTGCGTTAGCGATCAAGTGCACTGACCTAAGCGGAAGCTCAACAGTCAACATATCAACTAACCAAGATAGCTAGTTACCCTAGAAACAAAATGCTAGCTAGCAAACAATGTGAATCTTTTGTTTTGCCATGGCTAGAACATATAATAGCTACCAAGGGTAGCTAGGCATTGAGTTTCATCATAATGTCGATTTTTTTTCAGACACATTTTAATTAGACCATTAGAAACCTGAAAATGATTTAATGTGTGTTTAAGACATTCTCCTGTTTTGTTCTTTGTGTCATTCGTATTTCCTCCACTTTCCCTGGATCATGGCAACCACTGACCATCTCAAATAATCTGCAGTTATGCTGTAGGTAATGCTGGCCCATGCTGGCCCATGCTGGCCCATGCTGGCCCATGCTGGCCCATGCTGGCCCATGCTGGCCCATGCTGGCCCATGCTGGCCCATGCTGGCCCATGCTGGCCCATGCTGGCCCATTATGTCAATATTGTTGCCTTTGAACTAGCTTAACTAAGCTAATTTAATATCCATATTAATATTTTCCTTGCATGTGGTAGTTCTGATCAATATTGGTAGTCATAACATTGACAGCACACGTATCCCAGTTAAGTTTGGTGGCTACCATCTCATTGTTTACGATTTAACTATAAATTATTTTAAAAGTATTATTAAGTGTCTAAAATGCTTTTCATGGATGTTTATTTTTGTCTATATCATTAATTTCTCTCAACAAATCATAGCTATAGAGAAGGTCACCACCATTTGGCATTTTATATTTAATTGCAGAACAAACCTATTTTTCTCAATCTATTGTGTTAAGACCATGTGTAGAGACAAGCTCAGCTCAGGTACCTTTATAGAGCCTGTGTTTTCTCAACCTTCATTTATGGTGTGCGCCTGAAAGCATATACTGGGAATCAAATTGCTGCATCCCTTTGAAATACTTTATTTTTCTCTCTCTCAACTCCAGTTTCAATCTCACACCTCCTCTAGCTATCATCTCTGATGACCTCAGAACACAGTCACTCCGCCTGTCTTCCCTCTCCCATCTGATAGCATCTGTTCATTGCCCTTCTATCCAACAAGCTTTATCACAGAGGAACAGAGTCTCAGTAGTAATGATGAAAGTCACTCATCCCCAACTCTCTGGTTTCAAGGACCTGCCCTTCCCATCAGCCCATCTTCAGGTGGAGCAGGCCTGCTCACTCTAGCAGACGGAGGTCCCCCTCACACAGTTCTACACCAGCATCTCTGAACCTCCTCGTGTTTCCTCCTCCTGCTCCAAGTCTGGTTGCTCGGAGACGAAGGTCACGGTAACGAGGAGCGTGTGCTGATGAGAGCTCCTCAGAGCTGATCATTAGTGGTGACATAGCCCCTGTGTTACTGACAGTGTCCATCAGACTACCTCATCCAACCGTATCATTAGCATTCTCGTAGTTTACATTTAGTCATTTAGCAGACGATCTTATCCAGAGTGACTTACAGTAAGTACATTCTCCCCGAGGCAAGTTTTAACTAATGAAAAAAAATCTGGTTAAAAAGCACAACGGCACACAACCACAGCAGTACAGACATAAAGAAAAAAAGCTAAAAAAAATAAGCAGGTTAAACAAACCAGGGCATTAGTAATACATGGACTCGGGGGATAAAAAAAATAAAGCAATACAGAGATTATTTACAACAACCACAATCAAGACACAGGCTGACCCTGGCAGGTATGAACAAAGGATACAGGCAGGGGAGAAAACAAAGCAGGCAACAAAAGTAAAACAGGAGGACAAACTAGGCAGTTGGCAACAGACAAAAGACAAACCATGGGGATGAATCAACAACAAGATACTCAGGGTAGGAGTTAAAAGGTGAGAAAGCATTAACAGGATTCAGTGAGGATGAGTGAAATGGTTTCTTTGAAGGCAGGGATGGAAATTAGTTTGTCCAGTTGGAGGTGTTTTTGCAGAGCAATCCAGTCAAAGGTGGCAGCGGACTGAAATGATGCAAGACCAACGGTGGATTAGTGTTTGGAAATGTTTTGCTGGATATGGAGAGAGTAGGGTGAAGTGCCTTGCCCAATGACACGTCATTTTCACAGCCAGGAATCGAACCGGCAACCTTCTGATTAATAGCCCAACTGCATAACCGCTCAGCCATCTGTTAGATACAGAGCTGCTGATGCTTAGTCACAGGATACAAGAAGGCTTTTATTCTCTCTGCATCAGCTTTAATGACCCACACTTAAGACTAAGGTCAAACGTATTGTGACCTGTGTTCCTTTATTCATTATGTTTTTATGGGGCAAGGATTCTTGCCGGGTTTCAAACCCACACACGCATCGCGATTTATTTCTTGCACACATCACAAGCCATCAGATACCCTGTACATTCCATAACAGGAATACTAAGATTACTACTTAACACAACCTTCACTAATTGTCTATTTATTGTCTTGTCCATGTGTAATTAAAGGATCTCGATGCAACAAATGGCTCATTAAATAATGAGCTTCAACTGTGATTCTGCAGGGTCTTCATTCCTTACCATCTACTGCCCCCTTGTGGGTCAGTAGATGTCATCACCAATTTCAGATTCCATTGCATTTTAACAAAAATGTTCCTTTTTACATAATTGTAAGTCATGGGTATAGGCCTATTCACAATCCCTACATATGAGTTGTTATGGAAATGTTGAAATGCACGATTATTATTTTACATATATTTATTATTATTATTCACATATAATAAAGCTTTGATTTATTTGGATTCTTTTCATGATACTTCTCAGCCATAAAACAGCTTAGAGAAAAGATCATCCCTGCTGACCTTCCAGGTTACCATCCATAGTTAGGTTTTAACAGGGGACTCACCTAGTAAATACAAGTTTAATCAAACTGAAATGTCAAAATGTCAGAGAGCTTTCAGAAAATTCTGGAAACACACTGAAGCTGATGTCTCTGTCGAGACAACATCCTGGGTTCCTCTTACAAGAAGCTCTGTACCGGTGAATCCCACTTATACCAAACCAGAAAGGAAACTACTTGAAGAAAGTCACAGTATAATGATCTGTGGTGGCAGCTAGAGTCATGGTTATAATTTTTAACCATGACTAACCTCTTCCTCGTGATGATTAACCAGTGGCACGCCCAGTGTTTATCTCTCTCTTGCTCCAAGGGGAAAGGTGGTGAAATGTGGATCCCAGTGTAAACTACTGTTACACAATTCATGTAACAGTCAGGAAAGGGGAACACCCTATTGTACTGTTTAACCCTCGTGCTGCCTTCGGGTCACATGACCCAAAGGTTCATAACGAACCATCGTTGTGTTTACCCAATTTTACCCAATACAAAAACAAATTAAAATAATTTTCTTTTAACCTTTGCAATGTGGGGGGTCTGAGACAGCCTAGTTGTTAAAAGAAAATGCTTCACTTTGTCTTTGTATGCGGTAAATTTGTCGCAATACGACGGTGGGTCACAATGACTGATGGGTCAGAATGACCCGAAGATAACACAAGGGTTAAAAGAAAGTAAAGGTCTTGGTTTTGATCAAAAACACTCTCAAGAAGTGTTTAATCTATTGGAGGATTACAAGCATATATTCAGAGCAGGGACATGTTTGTTAGACATTACTACCTTGATATGTTTGTTTCATGGCTAATGTGCTTGTCTAAATATAAATTAAAACTCAATGTTGCATACTTTGTAGTATGAACAGAGAGAGTAATTTATCACTGCAGAAGAGCCACTGGCAGTGTCCTACTGTTGTAGCTCAGCATAATTCTTCATTCCCAGAATATTTCTTAAAGAACTATAGTGTGGTGTATTAGATAGGGGAAGGGAGGACTGGGTTGAGAGTCAGTATCATCGCAGGAACTTTGAACGTGTGTCTGTCTGTAGCTTGATTATCTAAAGATCCGAGCTCTGTATGAAGGTAAAATTTGCCTGAAGTATTGCTCAGGAATCAGAGACTTGCAGCGTCATTTGTAACGCTAATACAATATTGCTAATCAAATATATAAAGGCGCTTGCCCATTGAGCTGCAGTCAGCATGGAGCCATGGCACTACACTGCTCTAGCTAGCATTCACCGCCAACGTGGCTGCCTACGGGCACTGTAGCTTGCGCCGTCAATGCGCTATGCAATGGGATAATAAATAACGTATCAGGGCATTGAATTTTAGTCCACTGGGCCTTCCATAAAATTGTGCCAAAGCTGCCAAAGGGCACTAGTGATGGGCATTCCGGCTCTTTTTCGTGAGCCGGCTCGTATGGCTCAGCTCACTAAAAAGAGCCGGCTCTTTTGGCTCTCCAACGGCTCTTTAAAACATACATGTTTTAACTATGAATTTGACTATGATAGGTGTGAAAACAATTTGAATTAAATTATTAAATGAAATCATACTCGACCGTAACCACATATCTTTAAAAATGCATTGATTTGTCATGGCTCTCCTCCGAGTTTTGACTACTCTCTGACTGTGTGAGTTGGCTCGGCCCTCCCTCATGCAGGATTGACAGGAACAGAATGTGAGGATGATCGTGTGCGCCTTTAAGCCTACAAGTATTTTTTTTTGTTGTTCTTTGAATCAGTCAATTATTTTAAATACAATTAAAATTAATTATTTCATAATCATTTAGTTTTTATAGGCTGTATTAATCTATTAAAAATAGAGTCGGCTCTTCAGATATGCGAGCCAGCTCCCGACGTTCACCTTCAAGAGCCGGCTCTTAGAGCCGGATCGTTCGCGAACGACCCATCACTAAAGGGCACTGCCTTCGCGTGCTCCGCCGATGAGCACTGCACGTAAACACACCGCATCAGTTTTTTATATTAGGTCGACGTAGTATGCGTGGCCAATATATACTGTGAACAATTTGGTCCATGAGATAATGCGCTGACATTTAAATGTTGCGAGAGACAGGAGGAAGCTTACGCTCACGCCGTGTCTTGACGTCAGTTTTGAGGCAAAGAAGAAACAAAAAGACAGTAAAATTGCATTGAAACAAGAAGATGAAAGAACTTCGGTGCTTGGTCTACTTTTGCATCTATGTTTCGGTAACAGCATGGGATCTCACTTTGCTCCACACCAACGATGTGCATGCCAGAGTTGAAGAAACAAATATCGATTCGGGAAAATGCACTAAGGGGTCGTGTTTTGCTGGTGTGGCGAGAAGATTTTCTAAAATAAAAGAAATCCGTAGCAGAGAGCGGAACGTGATGCTTCTAGACGCTGGTGATCAGTTTCAGGGAACTGTTTGGTTTAATTTTTACAAGGGTGCGGAGGCTGCACATTTTATGAATAAACTCGGATACGATGCAATGGTAAACAATTTATGTCCGTTAGACACGTGATTGTTGTGTAGATTGTTGTGTAGTCTTTAAGATTTAATACGTTTTAAGAGAATTACCCTAAGTAAAAAAAATGTAACATTTAAGAAAATATTTAAGTTGCTATAGCTTAGCCTACAATTCATAGAATAATACACTACCGTTCCGTTTGATAGTAGGTTACAAAAATACGTAGTATAATAGTAAATAGTCAAATAAATCTCCCAAAGTAAAACGCATAGACAGCTAGCTATCATAAGACTTATATCAATGTTGTTTGTTTAGATGTCTGCCTCTGAAATAAATGACATTATCGGTGGATCTCCCTCTTTAGACTGTGGGTGCCATTGTTTTACTATTTAGAATATTGAAAGGACAGTTTGTTTTATTAGCAATTTCCAGGGAATTCCGCATGGAATCTTTGACGTCCGATGGGAGGTATGGTACTAGTCTAGACAGATACTCAAATCCCCATGTTCCATAGATGGAACACAAACACAAATGGAGAGTTGGGGCATCATTTGTTTTTGTGTTTTAGGCTCTTGGGAATCATGAGTTTGACAACGGAGTGGAAGGACTGATCAAGCCGTTCTTGCAACATGTGCAATGCACTGTTCTCAGTGCAAACATCAAGCCAGATGACAAACTAGCCCCGCAAATGAGCGGTCATTTCTTCCCATTTAAGATATTTGAAGTAGACTCTCAAAAGGTCGGTGTGGTGGGCTATACGTCACATGAAACCCCTGCTCTGTCACAGCCAGGTACAGTAGATATCAATCACCTGTTTCTCTTCATGCCAATGTGCTTCTGAAACTAGTTCAGACTTTGATCTGTTCAGTACTCTCTCCTTGCTTCTGTGTGGGTCTTTCTTTACATGGAGGCCTTTTAGTGATGCAATAGTGTCGTTTATTTTTGCTACAGGTCCAAATGTACAGTTTCAGGAGGAGGTAAGTGCCTTGCAGATTCAGGTGAACAAACTACTGTCTCTCGGAGTAAACAAGATCATTGCCCTTGGCCACTCTGGTTTTGCTATGGACCAAGAGATTGCCAGAAGGGTGAGTGGTGTGGATGTGGTGATCGGAGGACACAGCAATACTTTCTTATATACGGGTAGGCCTTGCTTCACCATAGTCTGTTTTTCCTCATAACAAATGTTACCCCACTGAAAAAATTGAAAACTGTTTTTCAAATGTCAAATCTCATTTTTGGATCTGACTGTTAAAAGTAGAAATGACAAATAAAGATAATGTTCACAAGTATAAACAATTTTGCCTTTTTCATCTGTTGCAAAAGTTACAGGTTTCTTTGTATTTGTTTCAACCAAGTTTAGTTTTTTGAAATATTTGTTAAGAACCAGGAATCCTCAACTGTATAAAAAAAAACAACAACCCCAGATTGTTATGACAGGGCAGGCGCCTTCCTCCGAGGTCCCAGCTGGGCTCTACCCTTTCCTGGTGAAATCTGAAGATGGACGAGATGTCCCTGTTGTGCAAGCCTACGCTTTCGGGAAATATCTGGGTTACCTCAAGGTGACCTTTAGCGATACTGGCGACGTCCTCAAGGCCACAGGCAACCCTATCCTGCTGGACAGCACAGTACCAGAAGGTTGGAACGAAGCTCCTCATTTCCATATTCATCTGAATGTGTGTGTATGTGGTCTTGCAGATAACTTGACCTTAGTTTGAATTCCTCTTAAGATCCTGATATTCTTGCTGACGTCCAGGAGTGGAAGAAGAACCTGGCTAACTACTCCTCCCAGTATGTGGGTCAAACCCTGGTCTACCTCAACGGCACGTTTCAAGAATGTCGATTTCGCGAATGCAACCTGGGTAATCTGATCTGTGATGCCATGGTATGTGCTAGAAAATGCCTTTCAAGAAAACAACCAGGAACTTTTGCATAATACTTCTGTATACTTATCGTCATGAAACCATCATTTCCCACTGTAGGTACACCACAACATCAAATATGCAGATGAGCTCCAGTGGAATCATGTTAGCTCCTGCATCCTCAATGGTGGAGGCATCCGAACATCTATCGATGAACGCAGCCGAAATGGTGCGTCCGCATGTGTGTGTAAGAGAGAGAAAGAGAGGGGGGGAGGAAGAAACTGACCGAGGGAAAGAGGGAGAGTGTTAAAACAATCCAAAATGTTTGTCTCTTCAGGTTCCATCACAATGGAGGACCTTATCGCTGTCTTGCCATTCGGAGGCACCTTTGACATGGTGCAGATGAAGGGAACCACGTTGCTGAAGGTTTTTGAGCACTCGGTCAGAAGATATGGAGGCAGCACGGGAGAATTCCTCCAGGTGTCAGGTAGCCCACTGAGGTCCAGCTCCTCACTCATACACACATTATCCTCAAAAGATAACAGTCGGACAGTACTGTACAGAGTGGACTACCGTCGGTTTAGACTTTGAACAGATTGATTATAAAAGCAGACATTACAACGCGATCGACACAAACAAATTAATCATTTACCGTGCATACCTCATGAGCGCAACTGCATACGTTAATGTTCATAGATGGACATGCTGTATCATTGTTTTAAAATGTTTAACCCTTGTGTTATCTTCGGGTCATTGTGAACCATTGCGACAACTTTTCCTCATACGAAAAAAAGTGAAGCATTTTCTTTTAACCATCGGTCTGTCTCACACCCCCTACAGCGCGAAGGTTAAAAGAAAATGCTTTTTATTTGTTTTCGTATTGGGTACAGTTGTCGCAGCACAACAATGGGTTGTTGTGAACCTTTGGGTCATTGTGACCCACAATAACACAAGGGTTAAACATTTTAAAACAATGATACAGCATGTCCATCTATGAACATTAACGTATGCAGCACAAGGGTTAACTCATTTCTACCCAAAAGGTTTCCATGTGGAATACGACACGTCCAGGGCTCCAGGCGAGCGTGTGAAGAGTGTCAGTGTCCTGTGTACGAGCTGTCGTGTGCCCATCTTTGAAGCCCTGGATCCCAACAGGCTGTACAAGATGGTCCTGCCTTCATACCTGGTGGAAGGAGGAGATGGCTTCTCTATGATTAAGGAGGAGAGGCTGAAACATGACAGTGGTAATCAGAATCAGAATGGGTTTTTATTCGCCATGAAAGTTTGCACAGACAAGGAATTTACTTTGGCCGAAAGATACCAACCAAGGCAGCCATTATCGGCGCCCTCTTGAAAAATTTCAGCAGAAACATGAGAGGAGAAAAAGTCAACCCCCAGACTATGCTCCTAGAGGAGTACAGTGTGGGAACAGGAAAAAACACCTCAGCACATAGGCACATACATTCTGACTACAAGAGAGTCTCACTGCAGCGCTCTCCAGGGGAGTTGTTGTTCCAGCAACAGCCTTGGCCAAGGCCTGTGCTGGTTACGGGGCCGCGTCTACACATTATGGTCTCCAAGTCGAGCTTATCAATTCCATGTTTCTTGCTTCGGAGAGTGATGCGGAGAATGTCTCGAGTATACAAGACAAGACAATACGATAGAAGCCAAGCAGGGAAGGTCAGGGGAGGGAGAGAAAAATGCGACCGCCTTTGTCGAGAGCCAAAATAATTACTTATTGTGACTCAAAAGTTCCTCATACAAACTTGTGTCGAGTCATAACTGTTGTATTAGTTTTAACAAGGAGAGGTATTTTATAAACCAGTGTTTTTGTGTCACACCCAAAAAACAGTTCTGTTTGTTGCATATTTTCTGTGCTTTTTGATACTGTGTTGACAGGACAGTTTAGTAAACTGTTAAATTTAGAAAGTGTGTAACTGCTTTAGGTGATCTGGACATTGCTGTGCTGGCCAGCTACATCTCAGAAAGGAAGAAGGTGCACCCAGCAGTGGAGGGAAGAATCAGGATGTTCAGCTCATCCAGTGGAGGATCTGGGTCCATGTTTCTGCTGATTCTGGTAGGGCTGCTCCTGACTCAAAGCCTCTAACGTTTTATCTCAGCAGAATTTGTTTACAAAGCTCACTTTCAAATAGTTTCTTAGCATCTGTGTAGAATATGTCATAACTATGACCATGTCTGCGTCATTAGGATATGAGTCCAGAAAAAAACTAAAACATTTTGCAATAGGAGCAGAATGTATCCAAGCTCTGTCCCACTAAATATTTATGGACATAAGAGGTAGGCATGTCTCTTGAAGCTGAATGTTAATAAACATTCTTAAACATTTAGAGAGCTATACCTATTTGTTGCAGCTTTACTGTTAAAAGGCAAGAAACCAAATTGCTTACCCAATGTCCTTTTTTTTTTGCTTGAAATTTAAAAACATGTAGAAAGTTTATCACAAGACCTATGTATGTGTGTTACTTGTGAATACCATGCATGTGAAACATTTTGTTTTCTGCATTACATTTAAAAAACACTCAAATGAAATGTTCCCATCTGTGACTGTTTAAGCATAACCTGGTGAATGATATGTTCATAGACATAGTTACAAAGTTATAAAGTAACTAAACAACTTTGATAAGACTGCTTGGAAACAAATGTTATTCAGGAAAGGGTAGGCAGACAAAGTCAAGGAAGCAAAGTGTATTTTATGGCACTAAAAAATTTCATAATCACATGCTACAATGTAGTAAAGGATAAAATAACCATTGTCAAATCCAAATTAAATTATTAAATTAAATGTATTTTGGACAGACTATTTACTGTGTGGTGGTCTGTACTGTAGTGTGTCTGTAAAGAATGGAATTCAAGTCCCTCTCTCCCCCTTGTTTGAGATTGTGTCTCACAGGGTGTTATGGGAAACCTTTCAGAGGATGTCTCCATGTGGCCTGATCTCACACACAACAGACTTTCATTCTCTAGGGGGAAGTAATTAGACTCCTGAAGGCCATCTCATGGCTCCAGTAGATCTGTTGTGTTGCCGTTTTACCAAATACTTGACATCATTAGAGAAAAACTGGATTGACGGAGATTTAATTGACTGGAATGAGAACAGAGATGGAAATTGTAGCAGGTCACAGTCAGGGCACTGACTCATTTTCGATTTGAGAAGACACAGGGTTATTTGGAAGTCTGAAAGGGACACCCTTCGCATTTCATAAGAGGGAAACATTACCGGTTTACTTCTATAAAAACAGACATGTTCCTCTAATCAATGTCACTCAATATGAGAAGTTTAACTTATATCACAAGTGCAGACGTGACAACCCAATCAAATCAATAAATATATTTATTAGTGGATTACTTTACATTGGAATGTTGATATGGTCCCAGGGACATCAGCATTTGTTAGTGTACTGCAACTCCTTTTAGTTAACCTATGAACCTATGTTCTTCAGCTAAAGCAGCTGTGCTTTAGATCCATTCACTCCCGTGACCAGATTCACTCTGTCCACCAGTCTGTGGATTCACTCTGTCTACCAGTCTGTGGAGAAAAGAAACAGCTGTGTCAGTCCACAGCCAGCCCAGTAAAATCTATTGAAGCTGAGAATCCTTTCAGCTTGGTTAATCCTTACATAAATGAACAATAATAGAATTAGACGATAATACAATTAGACATATCTATTTACCGATGACTTGGAAAATAAAACAACACAGACCAATATTGTAAAAACATTTTCACCTTGTTGAGCTCTGGGAAGAGCTCCTGAATAGCAATATCCAGCAGAACGTAAGTCATCTAATGAGACCACACAGAAACACGAAACATTAGTTTTGGTTTTGATACCATTAGATGCTGGTGACATCCTCTTCAAAGCGCTCCCATCTTACCTGCTTGTTGAGCAGTGGCTGCTGAAAACCTTCAAACAGAAGCTTAATGCCTTCAAACTTGGCCTCCTCGCCGATGCACTTAACCACAATGTCTGCAGAAGGTAAACAGACAACAAGAATCTAGTCCTCGCAGCCTCAAAAACAGGAACTGGCTCTTAAAAACTCTACCGATCTACTCTCTGATCTACCAGGTTCACATTTAGTCATTTATTTTAGCAGACGCTCTTATCCAGAGCGACTTACAGTGAGTACAGGGACATTCCCCCCAAGGCAAGTAGGGTGAAGTGCCTTGCCCAAGGACACAACGTCATTTGGCACGGCCGGGAATCGAACTGGCAACCTTCTGATTACTAGCCCGATTCCCTCACCGCTCAGCCATCTGACTCCGTTCAATTGGTCCGTTCAAGGTTCAATTGACAGACATGAAAGTGCGAGAGGGGTACTTTAAATAAAGGCATGATTACTAGTGCTAGTACTTAAGAGGGATTAGGAGCTACTAATGACATCCAAAATGATGTCTAAGCACATTAAGCCATCGCCCACATCAACCTTGGCAAAGCTCAGAACATCTACATATTACATAACACACAATGGAAGAATGGAGGGGAGAAAGGAAAATAAAAAGTTTCATTTGAACCTGGCAAGTATCTCATCATCTCTTCAAAGGTCTGTTTGGCTCTCCTCTGCTTGTCTTCTGTGTAGCGTTCCTCACTGTTCTCACAGAACACAGCATCTGAGACAAAACCTCAGCATTAGTCTGAGGCACCTGAGGGTCTGACAGAGGAGGCCACTACAAGGATTCATTAGGACCACACAGAGTGAGGAGTCACAGTAAAACAGTTCTATTGTCTGGGCCTCGGGCTAGATGGAAGGGAACAAGAATAATATTAACACTGACACTCTGAAGTGCTCGAGTGGGCGATTATTGAATGCCCCCGTTCCAACACACACATTAACCTTCGCTCTTTCATGGGATAATATTCAAACCGCTTTACTAGAGTTCACCACACACCTCTGACGTCCCTGGTGTTTGAGGGACACACAGACCACACACCTCTGAGGTCCCTGGTGTTTGAGGGACACACAGACCACACACCTCTGACGTCCCTGGTGTTTGAGGGACACACAGACCACACACTTCTGACGTCCCTGGTGTTTGAGGGACACACAGACCACACACTTCTGAGGTCCCTGGTGTTTGAGGGACACACAGACCACACACCTCTGACGTCCCTGGTGTTTGAGAGGGATGCACATGTAACAGACGTGGTCTTGCAAGCTCCGTCGAGGCATACGGGCCGATGTTCCCTCCCAACGGGAGTCGAACCTGCCACCTCTGACTTCCCAAGCGCCACCACTACCAACTACGCCAACGAAAAGCTAGAAATTCTTGACGCGGGTGGCCTGTTACATACTTGAAGAGTGAGCTTCAGCACACACCGGCTACACACAGACCACACACCTCTGAGCTGGGTGATGAGAGACACCAAACGGTGCTCCTGGAGAACCCTCTCCAGCTTCTTCTGCATGTACTGGTCCATGTACGCCTCGAATGTGTTCTTGAACAGGATCCGCGCTCCTGAGAGGATGTGATGCAACCATTCGGGCATGTGGAACACTATGCGACCTGCCAGGCAACACAACTGTAGTGAGAAGCAGCTTCACCAACTTAACTCCCCACATTGACTACGTGATTAAAGTTGTGATCCGCTCCTGTGGAGATTAACGATTTTGACCCTTTATGACTTGGATCTTATTAAAGTTCACGCTAATGGTCAAATCCAACCACAAAACAAAGTGTTTGGATCACTTACCCACATACATCATGTAATCATACATTCCCTCAACTATGGTCACTTCCATGAAGTAGTTCTGGTTCTGCTTCCTCTCCACAGTCTCAGACAGATTTGCATTGTTCCTGAACAGGTTGTTGACGAGCTATAAACGAGGATAGGAGTATCAGTCATACAAACTCCTTCTCAATCATCTACTGTACTTTCTGAATGCGCTATTTGTACGTCACTTTGGGTCAAAGCGTTTGCCGAAAGAACAAAATGTAAATGTTGAGCCAGATTTCGAGTCACGACAGATGATCAGTTTGTGAACCGGGAGTTGGATAAGCTGGTGGTTGATGACTCGCCTTCTTATCATACTCGGCTGTGGGGCTGAGTATGGTCAGTTCTGGTCTGCTGGGTTTGGGCTTGGGTGACTCGCAAGAGTTGAAAAAAGACTGGATGAATGGTTCCAAATTCTGCCCTTTCTGGAACGAAGCATAGAGAAAACAGACCATGTGGAATATAGTTGTGTTTCAAATCAAGACTCAAATTCATGTTTTTCATGCCAAACAGAGGTACTGTTTTCCTACCTCTTTCATAAGCTTTCCAGGAACAGATTTGAAAATTTTACCTGCGGTTTAACAATCAGAGATAAAAGAAACGTAAAAAAGAAGAAAATACACAAATCAATAGTTCTCAAATGAATTGTCTTGGTGTTGTGCTGAACTGTACAGAGACGTCTTACCCAGATTAACATCAGGCAGCATCTTGTCCAGGAACTGAGATTCCATACTGTGTGGGGACAGGAAGTCCGCAAGCAGCTGGCTGTTACTCAGCTCTGGGTGCTGCAGTAGCCTCTGGATAAACACACAAGCATGGAAAAACCTCCAACAATAAGCACGTACAGTACATCAACATTCACACAAACATAGCCATGATTACTGTGCTCTGGTGGGAATATACCTGCAAATACTCCTCAAACTCCTCCCTCTTAGAAGACAAGAACTCGACATTCTTTGGTCCAATTATTCTTTTGGAAGGAAGCTGGGCGTCCGCAAACGACCCTGTGTAAACAAATGACAGTTTTAATTCAATTCAGGACCACAACCGTTAAGAGAAAACAGACTGTGTGGAATGGAGTTGTGTTTCAATGTTCATGTTTTTCATGCCAAAGCCAGTCAAAAGAGAATTTGTTTGCTGGGTTATATAAAAGGGATTATAACCACTTACCATGGAATTCGGTGAGTTTCGATTCTAGCACATAGAATTCTAGATATCTCCTATAGATGGACCACTTCTCAGTTTCATGCCCCACTGAATTAGAAAGAGAGGAAAACAGTCACTTAGCCTCACAGACCACTCAGTCTTTTCCCTCCATTATTTTACACAGCTTCTTTTTGTACCGGAACAAGGCTTCTCTCACCTTCCTTCCTGTCTTTGCGCTCCACATCAATGCAGAACACAGGGACCCTCTCTCTCCTGGCCTCGTCGTCGTACAGATCCACGTAGGGGATGGAGATGCTCCAGGCCGACAGGTTTCTCAGGACCCCCGGGATGCTGGATGCTTCCGCAGGAGACTCATCCTCCACAACCACTGTGGCCTCCTCCACCTGCAACACACCAGGAGACACGAGGAGGGCTGGTGATGGACTTCCACTTTCATGTCATGTCAGGGAGTCAGGTGGCTGAGCGGTTAGGGAATCAGGCTAGTAATCCGAAGGTTGCCAGTTCGATTCCGGCCGTGCAAAATGAAGTTGTGTCCTTGGGCAAGGCACTTCACTCTACTTGCCTCGGGGGGAATGTCCCTGTACTTACTGTAAGTCGCTCTGGATAAGAGCGTCTGCTAAATGACTAAATGTGAATGTATGTCCTCTGAGAGGCAATTTGTTGTACAGCACGGACGGAACATACAGACACATAAAATACACATCAAAGTAATAAAACAATAATTTCAAGATTGTTTATGGCAGCCATCATAATATCGTCACAGTCAGAACAAAGTACAAATACTTTCTTAGGTATAATGTAGTTCGTAGATTACTTTTTAGTTAAGGATTAAAAAGTTGGAGATTTTTTTTTTAGAGGAAGCACTCACCAGGTCTTCCTCTGCATCAACCATGGCATAGGAGGGCAACATCGCCCCTTCCAAGGTATTGCTCTTGAACACTCCTTTGATTTTACTTCCAATCCTGCTGATTCCAAATGTCTCCCCCCGCTTTGATATGTTTCTGTACAAACACACAGTGACATTGAACATGTAACCTTCAGAAATACAACAAATAAACCAGAATACTGCTCTGATACCTTTCCATCATGTGCTGTGTGCAAATATATTTTGCATAATGATTTGAGCCTACTTTTATATTTTGGCTAGGGAGAGCAAACATGCCAAGCTGAGACAGAAATACAAAGATGGACACATTCTACCAATGCAAGCAGCAACTACAACAGAAACACACAGGCAATGACTGGTACGGCTGCATATAGTACAAGCCCATGCTTATGGAATGAGACAAGTCTAAACAGAAAACAGTACAAGAAGTCTTGGGTTTAAATGTTGAGTGCAGGAGTGCATGTTGATGTTGCCAGTTCGATTCCCGGCCGTGCCAAATGATGTTGTGTCCTTGGGCAAGGAACTTCACCCTACTTGCCTCGGGGGGAATGTCCCTGTACTTACTGTAAGTCGCTCTGCTAAATGACTTAATGTATATGTAGGAGGGATATTAGGCACAACCAATGTAGGTTGAAATAGGGGACAATGTCCCACAGCAGGTAACTGGTGCTCATTATACACAAGACAACTATGGTACAAAGTACGACACAAGGACAGACCACAGACAGACAAAGAACATCAAGGGACAAGGAGAATTTCACAGTATGTGCATGACAGTCAGGTACAAGGTCATCTTTCTCCCCTTTACACGGAACATTCTACGTCTGAAGCTTACAGTAAATGATTTCTAAGCCCTAGCATGAATATATAGTATGCTAGCTGGATTGAAAAATATAATGTCTACAGAAATACTGTAAAAAAAAAAGTAGATTCTAAGTCTAACTTGTTTTTGACTGTCTTGAGGGTTAAGATGTTTAACCCTTGTGTTATCTTCGGGTCATTCTGACCCATCAGTCATTGTGACCCACCGTCGTATTGCGACAGATTTACCGCATACAAAGACAAAGTGAAGCATTTTCTTTTAATAGCTAGGCTGTCTCAGACCCCCCACATTGCAAAGGTTAAAAGAAAATTATTTTAATTTGTTTTTGTATTGGGTAAAATTGGGTAAACACAACGATGGTTCGTTATGAACCTTTGGGTCATGTGACCCGAAGGCAGCACGAGGGTTAAGGATGTCAGGATAAGGGCTTAGTCAGCACATAATAAACATTCAAAACCCAAGCACTGATTCGCAAAAGCCCAACAGTTTTAAGTAACTAGCACCAAACTGTCAAAAACAGCAGTTTGTTTCCTTTACTGCTATCCAGGCAGTAACAGTTGCATGCAGCAAACCGGGCAGCCGGGAGACATTGACCTGCATCATGCCAAAACATACTTACCTCATATCATCGAAACTCAGGCTATTCCTGGAATAACAGTCACAGTAAACCATACAGTAGGTTGCCAGGGGAAACACTGACAAAGGCTACAAATTGCCAGTTTTTTTTACTTTTTAATTCTGTGGCCATGAAATATGTTACTTATTCCAACACACACAAAACAAGCTCCATTCTAACTGTGGTTACCAACCTGCTCATTCTGGAATTCCTGGTCGGAGACTCCACCCCTCTGAGGAGATGCCTGAAGTACTGCACACAAACAAACACACACAGAGCTGTGGTCAACTTGAGAGCCTGTGTTCACCCTGTGGTGATGTAGGCTGTCGCTACATCCTGCCCTGGATGCTGCTAACTTTGTGTGCTGGGCCTGTGTGGGTGTGGCCTGGGCGTGTGTGGGTGTGGCCTGGGCGTGTGTGCGTGTGGCCTGGGCGTGTGTGGGTGTGGCCTGGGCGTGTGTGGGTGTGGCCTGGGCGTGTGTGGGTGTGGCCTGGGCCTGTGTGGGTGTGGCCTGGGCCTGTGTGGGTGTGGCCTGGGCCTGTGTGGGTGTGGCCTGGGCGTGTGTGGGTGTGGCCTGGGCCTGTGTGGGTGTGGCCTGGGCCTGTGTGGGTGTGGCCTGGGCCTGTGTGGGTGTGGCCTGGGCGTGTGTGGGTGTGGCCTGGGCCTGTGTGGGTGTGGCCTGGGCGTGTGTGGCCTGGGCCTGTGTGGGTGTGGCCTGGGCCTGTGTGGGTGTGGCCTGGGCCTGTGTGGGTGTGGCCTGGGCTCACCTCATCACTGTGGCAGAACAGCGGGGTGAAGACTCCCTCCAGCAGAGACAGGACGTGCTCGTAAGCTTCAAACAGGCAGCGCATGGTCTGCAACTTGACCACGCCCATGTATGGACCGTGAGCAACTGAGAGGACATGGAGGACAGGGAGTATCACCACCGGGACGTCATCCTGAGGGATTATGACTTGTGATTGTGCTCAGTGTAGGTTGCTTACTGTTGCGTATTTCCTCTACAATGAAGGTGTCAAAGCTGATCTTGTCAATGCTCTCTTCCAAGCAGTAGGTCTCATAGATGTGCTGCACCTCCCCATGTAACCTCTGCAGCTCAGCATCACTCAGATCAGGAGACAGGATCTTGTCGTTGAACTCCTCTGGGTGAAATGATGCAACAGTTAACCACCAAACCCAATATGTTTCTTTCAGCATCATGTTGGCGCATTTTTAAATGGTGTGACTCTTCAGCCCCTTCCTCACTATTGTTACGGAAGTCATTAAAAAATTGCATAGTAGCACGTGACACCTGAGCCGTCGTGAGTAGGGAGTCCTGCTTAGTGAGGCAGAACTGCAGCACATGCACTTACCCACAGTGAGGCAGAACTGCAGCACATGCACGGCCCCTTCGTGCTTCAGGAAGTTCATGAAGCGGAACAGCAGATCCTGCTGCTCTCTGATCTCCTTCAGGTCCAGCTTCAGAACCTAGACGACCACGGGGGGGGGGGGGCAGACAGGCCCGACTGCAAGTTAGTGGTTGAAACGAAACGACCAAACACATCAAAATGCCAATATAATAAATATATATAATATAATAATGTCGTTCTTCCTGTGTGCTTTAACCGAGGCATGAGGCCTGCTCTTACAGATGCCTTCTTGTTCCGTGGGTCAGCGTACTTCTGCAGGAAGGGAACCAGGGCAGAGGAAGGCTCGCTGGCTGCTTCATGCTGAGAACACAGTTAAGATGAGCTCACATCCCACACCATCACCACACGCCTTCCATGACATGACTGGAAAGTTAAACCTTTACTCACTGGACTGTCATCAATGAATATCAGCACCATGTGGTTCACGGTATCCTAAAAGGAAATGAATGCAATGTTTGTAAACATGACTTGCATTGGTTGACTGTCTAGACTGAGTTTGTACAGAATTATTGTTATTTACATATTGTCAAAGGATCCTCAAGGCTCCTTTGTTTGAATGCACCTTGGAGAAATAATGAATAGAAATGCTTACTAGATAATTGGTGTATTTGCATAGGATGTGTTAGAACTTGCTTCCATATGTGTATTGAGACGGGATGGATTAGCAAAAGCTTGCAAATGTTTTAGAACTCTTTTCCATTTTGTTATGAATTAGCAACTTCTTGCTGATGTGCATCTAAGATAAGATGTGTTAAACCGTCTTGCGGAAAGTTTCAGATAGGAGGCCTCTGTATGACAGCTAGACACTGTTTGCGTATGATTTCTTAGAAACTGCCTGCATAGGATGTGGTTAGAGAACTTTCATAGAGGAAGCCACACTTTACCTTTTAGAGAGTGCAGGTTACTTGGAAACATGCATGATACCTGGATACGTGCGTCATAGCACAGTCAAAAGTTACATTTGTCATCAGTTTTGAAGCATATAAAATGATTTGTATGTCTATGTGTGACGGAGAACACGAGACTTCAGAGACAAGAGCAAGAGAAGAGAGCACCTCGAGTGCTGCCCCATCTGGGGCAGCGGGCTCACAGAAGAAGTCAGTGCGATAGACAGGATATAGCTGTCGAAGTCTTACTCTGTTAACAGTTTTAGTCAATTATTTTCATATATCCTGAAAATAATAAAAAATAAAATACAAAATATGTAAAAGACAAGTCGTTCTCCGTCCTCCCTTGTGCGCCCCTCGCCGGACACGGGAGATTCGCAAAGCGCCACACGCCTGGAACCGTGGTGAGTCCCCGGGAAGTGTTCAGCTGTTCGGGCTCACTCTCTCTCAAAAAACAATAGGTGCGGTGTTGTGTCCTAGAGACAACGAGTGGAATAAGAGCGAGAAGAGACCTCTTGATCGTTTTGTCTGTAAGGAACTGTTAACTGGAAGAGAAATATAACAAAGGAATAAGTGATCGACAAAGAGTGATGTTTGCCAGGGAAGGCCAAAAACATTTGCTGTAATAAAGATCTCTTGATGTTGTATTCAAAGCCCAGCGCAACACCGTGGTAGGTTGGGTGCAGGGATTCTCGAAAGGGAGCCTCTAACCAACTCAGAACCAAACGTGCGTTCTCCGCGCACGCAGCCTATGTAAATTTGAGAGACCCCGAGCGCCGAGTGCGTAGGGTCACGCGCGAGATAGGTGAGGGCGTCGGAAGGGCGCCGTGCATGCATGCTCGCAGTGAGCCCGGCCTCGTTCGTTTCGACAATATACAGTATATTAGATGGGTTATGCTTACTGGGTCGGCCATGAAGTCCATAGTGGGGAGTATCACAGAGCCTGTCATAACCTCTCGCAATAACAAAGACAGAGACCTGGAAAAACATGCAACAAGATGTTCTGTTGACCATTCAGGGACACTAGTCAATACAAACCCAGCAGGTGTTTATTTCTGATCCAGGTATCATGAGTCGCCTACCTGCAGTCAGTGGCTTTAGGGGGCATGACGTAGTCAAACAGCATCTCTGCCAGCTTCCTCAGATAGAGAAGCTCATCTCTCCTGCTGCGGAGAGCCACATGCAGGTCTGGGCCATACTCCTCCAGAGCAGCCTGCTGTAGACTCTCTGAGCTCCTCACTGGTGAGAGAGAGAGAGAGAGAGAGAGAGAGAGAGAGACAGAGAGAGAGAGAGAGAGAGAGAGAGACAGAGAGAGAGAGAAGCTAAATACATTCATATTCATATTGCATACCCTACAAATTTTTTGGAAAGATTGAAGAAAAGAAAAAAGGAAACCTTTTCCCCAGGCCTTTGATATTATTTCTATATGCTTCATGGTCGCCTTCATCATTTTACCAGCAACAACCGAGGGTACGTCCACCTACACAACACAAATTCAATGTTAATTTTTACATTCATATACACACTTCATGTGTAAATATTGTTGTTACATCTGGATGAAATTGGAAATGAAAGGCATTGACTGGTTCATCTGAGAGAGCAGGTTGCTCACCTTCTGAGCTCGTCGAATCATAACGGCCGCAAAGAAGCGTAAGGTCATTCTCAGTTCATCCACGCAATCCTCATCATCTGTGATGTCCCTGAGAAGTGGAGAGAAGCAAAGTTCACTTCACGTTGATGCTCATCATCATCCCAAAAATATATAAATCAAGCTGTATTATTCATCTCACCTATACCAAGGATACACAAAATTTTCCAAAACCAACTCAAGCAACTGCAAGGGACAAAACAAATAAAAATTAATGCATACATCCAGTTATTGATTGGTTACTGTTGAGCTAAATAATATCTCATTTATCTGTTGTTGTACCTCAGATATGGAAGAGTCCACTTTTGAGCATACTTTTAAGCCCAACCATGGCTGATAATTTTCAAGAAGTAACGTTGGTCTGCAAAAGTGCAATGCATTTCCAAAATTAGAGCACATGACCACTAGAGGGAGATTAATGCAACTTCTAAAAAGCAGTGTTTACAAAATACCATCCTTATCTGGTCACATTCCTACCTGTGCCGTTTGCACTTGACTTTCCCACACACTGCACAGCTGTGCCCGGATGGAAATAACTCCTGTAGTTCCTCTTTCTGCAGAATAAAAGAAACATTCGTAAAATGAAGACGGCTGAATCCTAGAATGAGCTGATTTGAAGCTGTTTTACATTGGCCATAACTACAGGCAGTAGCTACCACTTATCTATCTGAAGCTAAACCCAAATCCACTCCAACATCTTTAGACTGATGTGGAATTTAGGACTTACTCCTGTTATGCCCCACATTCATGTGTTTTTTCAGTGTATTATTAAAATTGTCTTACAACAAATGTCTTACTTTGTGTCTAGGCTTTATAGTGAGGAGGATGTTTGGCAGCAGGGATTCTGGGCCAAGGGAGCAATAGAATGTAATCAAACCAGCCAGGAAGGACCAGAACACCATCAGAATGTGTAGATACCTAATAAAACATTAGAACCGGAGCAAGATCAGACACCGCCACTGTTAAAACATCCAGGGTCAAAATAACAGCCACTTTTTGGTACGATAAGGCATTGTAACTGTATTGTATTTATATCTATCTCGGGTAAGAAGTGCATAAAATAGTTAATATTCTGAATAAGAGCTCACCGGTTGAGAAGTATAGTTGACGAAAGCATAAACATCAGAACAAAACAAAAAACTGGATACTGACGGCCAACTTCTCTCAGGAGGTCAATCTTCAGTCTTTGTTTCAGATTCTCCATAGTTGTTCGTATATTAGCCATCATTTAATGGACTCTGTTTAAGGGGCACACAGTGAGACAAACGGCATACTTCACAAACTGGTTTATGCCCACTGCGGGACAGTAGTAGTAGACTAACCTAGCTAGAACTTGGATATCAAAGCCGTGAGCTGGGATGTTTGGAAGTTTACATTACAAACCAATATAGCGGATTTACTTACCCTGCAAGATTGCTCTTCACGTAAAAAAAACACGGGTTAAACATATACAGCGTCATTATTCACTATTATGAATAATGTTTTTATGTTTCTTTTCATGAAAGCAAGTTTGTTATTTCCTATTTCAGCCGTACATTTTCCCTGACAGTTGAGCCTTTCCCTAATCCAGTTGACGCCATTTCCGGTAAAGGTTACGACGCTTCCTGTTGTTAAAGTAGAACTACCTCTCAGTTTGAGTTAAATTCAAAATGTTAAATATTCCGTTCAATCTCAAGTGTACAAATTACATAACGTTTTCGATACAATATAAAAAGTCGCATGCGTAGATACACTACAATAATGTAGTGCTCTGAATTTGTAATCCACACTTCCTAAAGGGTTTATACTCTTGTATAATCCTGAATATTTGCGCAATCCCGGCGGTAAAACATTCCCCGGTATCTGAACGAAATAGTCTATTTAGATTTTTTTTTTAAGCACCCTAACATAAATGACTTGGTTGTTCTTTGCTCTGTCGCCCATCAGTTGGGAGTCTGGTGAGAAAGTCTAATTCTCCCGTTAGTGGATTTCTTTGCTTATCACATGACATTAAATTAAAATGTAAACCTACTTCTCGTGACATACCATAATTCATATACCCTTCATTTCTTCATTTGACGTTAACTGAACTTTGATTTAGGACCCTAAATCCAAGTTTCAATTTGTTTTCAGATTTGAAGCCATTGCAATTTGAATCAACAGGTTCATATTCAACAAAAAAAATTTAGACAGTTTAGTCACGGCAACAAACTTAACACAAGACAGATGAAAGTCAAGAACTTTATTAAAAAAATAAGTTACACTCGCCTCACTATACAGTATAAAACAATTTGCAAGTATGCAAAAACACTTGTTAGCATACCAACAGTTTTTCATAACTGGTAACATCTTTTCAAAGTAGTCTGTGGTGATATAGACTTAGAGGGAGTCTGCTGTGTACAAAACCTGATTGACTTTTTCAGTCTACTGTACTTCCACAATCCAGAGGAAGATACAAGAATCCCTTTTGTACTGGACAATCCCAGTCATCTCCAGCTAGTAATCACATACTCAACATGATGCAGATTCAAGACACTTGTCACATATGTCAAATGTGACAAAAAGGCAGCTTGGATGTCATTGATCCTTCATGTTGTGCATGATTAGGCAAATGTTCTTTCAGTTGTACACAATTGGCAGATGGCTTTCAAAGTTTTTTTGTGTATGCAATCAGTCCAAGGGGGATTCTACCACATACAAAGTTTACACCTCATCCCCCCGTTAAGGAAAGTGTTCACACTGCAAAGCTTCTAAATGAAATGTAAAAAAAAAAAAAACTGGTGTTTCCTGGTGTTCAAGCATTTACAAAAGTAACATGTTCCTAAACTTATCATTCAACCACTACATAATCTAAAGACATGTAGATAACTCATTTAAATCAGGACTACAAAGTCCTGATTTAAATGGAGTCAGGTGGCTGAGCGGTGAGTGAGTCGGGCTAGTAATCTGAAGTTTGCCAGTTCGATTCCCGGCCGAGTCAAAATGAGCAAGGCACTTCACCCTACTTGCCTCGGGGGGAATGTCCCTGTACTTACTGTAAGTCGCTCTGGATAAGAGCGTCTGCTAAATGTAAATGTACAAAAAGGCTTGTTCGTGCTCATTTTGAGAGAAGTTAACATGCCCAGTTTGCCTGTTGCTGTGCCAGACAAACGGCAGGCACAACTAAAATAAGCTTTGAGAAGGCTGCCGTTTCTCTTGTGCATATTTGTTTGAAAGCCCTGCTATCATCAGTTTCCTTATTTATGTACAATACAGACAGAGCAGTTGAATCCTCTGTACTGAGGTAGATAACCAACCGCTTCCAGGAATGCCTGACCCTCTATGACAGGTGGTTAAACCAGTCATAAACAATGTTTAAACCAAGTCATGACCACAATGCTAACACTGCAGTTAGAACAAAAACATACATTAGCATCAAGCTCCTTGGAGCCACTCCAAACTTAGACAAAGTGCAAAATACATTTACATTTACTTTCAGGGTGGGTTCACCTTTATCCTTTTTCACATTATTCCATTGTCTCAAAATGGCGTTATCTTTGGGGAGGTGGCAAGCTTATAAAAACATATGTTCAACCAACCAACTTTATTTTTCTTACTTGATTATCTTTATGTGGCAGTTTGGGAAATATGCTTTTGTAAGGCTGGTGATACAGTTAGATCATTGGGTTGACCTTACCATCGCATCCATTGGCAGCTTGCAGTGAAACCCCATATAGCAGGCCAGTCTTCATAGGGACAGATCAGGACCATCTTCGACCCCTTTTCCCTGCTAGTCAGGTAACAGAAGGATGCAATTAGATAGGATAGAGCACAGATATCACAGAACACACACACATTGATAAAACAATAAGTCTTCACATGAAAAGCCAGTTAACGGAAAATGGATAAGCATTCACTATAACAACACCCTTGCATGCACAAGGCTACAGTTTTACGACAAGGTCCAGTAAGACAGCGGTCTTACCATGTCTTTAAAAAGGTACAAGGTACAACAATGAAGATGTATGGGTGAACACAAATAAGGGGTTATGGCAGGGGAATGGCTGGTCTACAAGCAAAACAAGCGGTTAACACAAATGCCAAACATTTCCCATAATTGATTAATCTTGTGAATTTGAAATACATGTGCAAGATGAGTATTGAGGCCTCAAAGGAAGATCTTTCTGGGGCAATAGCTTTACTTATCAAATTGTGCTTTCTCGGTAGCCACAACAAGTTGTTTGGTTATAGATGGGTTGGAATCTGTCTTGACAGTCACCATAACCACGTTTTCCCCGAGTATATATTTATATAAACAATATGCAAGTATTTGGACATAATATAATTTAGAAATAACCAGAACAATAGAGTATGTCACTACACATACACAACACTTAATTTGTGGAAAGATGCCTGTTAAAACTCAGGTGGTTTAGAATTTAATGGCATGCAAAGTGACATTGCACCATGTGGCTACCACAGGCAAACCTTTGGTCCATTTCTTCCACAAAGAGCCTTAAATTTGAAGGGAATTTGAAGAGAGAATTTGCCGAAACAGGAATTGGCAACACAATTTGAGGTTTTGTACACGTGTGTGTGTATGTTTATTAAAGCAGACAAACAGCAAAAAATACAAGCCAAAATGTTTAGCCAAAAATAGGACTATGATCCTTTTTCTTCTTCCAAAAACAACGCCATAACCTAGCATAATCCTTGTGACATACAAATTGTAGTTTCATTTTGTTTTAAATACATGTTTAGGAGACATAAGCTTTGTTTTGCTGTTAGCTACTTAAGACATGGAGACCATAAGAACATACATAAAACTATAGCCAAATAGACACGTGGAGCACATGATTGCAAATCTAAAATTTCAAACTGATTATGGGAATCGCATCAATCAACTTGAAAACATTAAACCAGTTCGCCAGAAGCAGTTGGGAGTGTGACTACTGTTCAAGTCCAAGCGGATTATTAAAATATATACAAGAGCAACTTGCCAGATGTCACCAATTTGAAAAAGTAGCAATGGTATGGATTTTGGGGCCAATCAGATCGAGTCTTTAAAAAAGGATTTGTTATGAAAGCCTTACTGTTCTACTTCCACTGTTGCCCAAAAGAATCCTGATAAAACTCCTGGTTGTCAGATTTGTAACCATAGTTACCAGTATGATCACCACCTTGGAGCGGTTGCTGAGCAATGGGTTGAGAGCCCCAGTTCTGATTATTGGTCTGACGTCGTTTGGTATCTGGCTGGTTGTACCCATCAGCTTTGCGCTTTCCTCCTACATTTCCACCGCGGCCACCCCTCGCACCACGTACCCCGCGGCCTCTGGGCTGCACGCCTCCTCTGGCCCCTCGCACGCCTCTGCCTGCTCCTGGACCCACTCCGCCTCCTCGCTGGGAAAAGCTGGCCCTGCCACGGGGAGCGCCCGCACCCTGGCCCCGGCCTGGGGAGCCCCCCCGGGACCCTCTGCCCCCTCTCCCTCTGCTGGGGGCCTGAAAGTCGTCGTAGCTGTAGTAGGGGTCCTCGTATCCACCGCGGTAGTTGTGATAATCATACCCATAGTAATCATGGTAATCCTCATAGCCGTAGTAGTCGGGGGGGTAAGAGTACCCGCCCCTCCCACCACCTCTACCACGCCCCCTGGAGGGAGGGGGCATGTGAGGAGGACCATAGTAATAGTAATCATCATATCTGTGGGAGACAAGCAGAGGAAAGACAATGCCACAAGCGAGATCAAGACACTGGACGTGGGATGCACTAACACAGAATGCAGCTTGGAAGTGAAATCCTTTCTTACGTTGGTGCTTTGGCTGCTTGTCTCTGGGCTTTGCGTTCTTTCCTCTTCTGATCAGGGGGCTTGGCAAACACAATTTCTATGTGTTCTCCCTCCAGATCTTTGCCATTCATTTCATCTAATGCCTGTGGAGAAAGGCAACAAGAAAAACTTAATGCGTCACACGTTCGATGTCTTGCATGCTTTGAAAGTGTGTTGTATTTCCCCACTAAAGCAGAATATCAGGGTATGCTCAATACCTTGACTGCACCATCCCTTTCCTCAAAGTGAATAAAGGCATAATCTTTAAGTTTCTTCACTCGCTCCAGCTTCCCAAACTGGCTGAAGGTTTGTTCAAGTATTTCTTCAGTAACACTGTTCGCGAGGTTGCGGACAAACAAAACTTTGACCTGTTGATTTGAAACAAGACAAGAAAACAGAACATAATCAAAGTTTAAGAGCTTCAAGGCATTTCACGCTGTATAACTATTCCCTGAGCTTCTGTATTTGAATCAAATAATTCAACGACTTCAGTTTTAGATTAATCTTACACAGAATCCAACGTGAAGCAACTGAACTAAAATGAACAAGTCAAAATACATATTCCGTGTCCCTACACAATGGGTCCCTTTGATTTAAGGAAAGCGGCTAAATGAACACCATGTTATGGTTCCTCCTGCTCCTCACCACATTGTAATCAACGGACGGCCCTGGTTTACCTTGGCCATGACGTCTGGGTCTGGGTCCTCTATGGGGTCAGCCCATTCCACAGTGACCACATTCCCCCACACCTTCACTTTGCCGCTCATGAGCCTACGGCGGGCCTGGGCAGCAGTTTTATGGTCTTCGTATTCCAGAAAGCAAAAACCTCGGTTCTTCTTTTTGTCATCGGGTTGATGGTACAGTATGACATCATTAAGTCCCTCTGCGTAGAAGGGTTAGGAGAGGGGTCAGTTTCATGCTCATTACTAATATGAACTAGAGATCTTGAAATGGGGCGTCTTCAAAAGACAGCTGTAAAATGGTATAGGTTTCTTACCTGTAACTTTAGCAAATTCCTCCACAATCTGCTCTTTCGTCTTACTTTTCGGGATGGAGCCGACAAATAGCCTGTTATTGGCTACTGAAATACACACTCCAATGTGCTTTCCAGGTCGAATTTCGTTATTATTACACTGTGGACAAAAGCAAATACACAACTCTATGTGACTTCCTGAACTCAAAAGAAAGTGAGATCTGACCGAGAGCACAGAAGATGTTAAAAGCAACCAGCCAAACAAACATTTCTAAATTAGGCATTGAGCATGCATCTTAACGATCTACCGCAACAGGAAGATTAAGGCTTGTTGAGACACTCACAAGTTTCACCGCCTCCTGTGCAGCCTCTTTAGTGCAGAAAGTGACGAAAGCGTAGCCTCTGTTGAGGCCGCTGAGGGGGTCCATCATCAGCCTCAGATCCCAGATAGGCCCTGCCTTCTCAAAGAGTGGGACCAGCTCGTCCTCAAACAGGTCTCGTGGAATCTTCCCTACAAATATCTGGAAAGAAAGAGCAATTCATAAGAAACCGTCAGCTGATAGTGAAGTGGTCTAGGATTGCGTAAAGGAGACTGGAGGGATTTGGTGAGAGCACTTCAAAAGTATTTCAAGTAAGTATTTCAAAGTTAGGAAGGTTTCGTTTGACCCAAAAAACACTGCATCCTCTTTATAACTAACTGTTCATGACAAGTTGTTAGAAACTGTGGGAATAGATCATCTCTCTGCTGTCTTTGGCACAAGCGGATTACGTCCACCTTAAACCCAGTCAGATCTAGGCAGCAACCTCTCAACGTAGCGAGTGTTTCACTCACGTGTTTCTCCAGGATAACAAGTGAGTCACCATAAAGCAGAAGAGGTCGGCATCAACTGTCATTTTCGTCACAACTTCTGGGCAGAAACATACCTCTGTTCCAACAGTGGGCTGCGCCCCTGAATACACCGACTCTGGTGGTGGGTCACCGTATTTCCTCTGACCTGTTGTTACGTCAAGTGTGTAGCTGGTTCTATCAAGCAGAGCCTGCAGTCGACAGATTAAAATAAATCAGAAATCATGTAGAGATCACAATTGGTCAGCCCTCTAGTATGTGCAGACACAAACAGGGAGCACACACACTCCATGAAAGCGGCCTTCCAAACGTTTACATACTTTGATTTTAGCTTCATCTGGTCCTTTTGTGGCGTCTGAGACTTTTGTCCCTTGCTTTTCCCTCTGTCTGTAAGTCTTCATAACTCCACAGAGAAAGGCACTTTTGTTCTGAAAAGGCAAGGATCAGGATTTAGATCCAAACCACTCTCGATCAAAAGATGTGCGTGTAGGGCTATACTTACCTGAACATGTGACAGATCACTTTCCCTAAACTGCAGCAGGACTTGCAGGGCTCCTTCTTCATTAAATTCTTTCAACGCTTCAATTGCTCTTTCATCTAGGTCACTGTGCGCTACCAGTCCTGAAGAGAGAGCAATATTTCAAACACAAAAGAAAACATATTTTAAAATGTTTCAACCAACGTGGAGTTTCTTCAGGCCACAGTATAGATTTTATGAGGACATTTCATCTGTTGGAGCTGTTGCTAAGAGTTATACTTAAATATTAATAACATCAATATCTTCAGTTATGGTAGAAAAACTTTCATGAATTGGGCTGGGGGCAAAGAAAAACGTTTGAAAAACAATTTAAAATAGTCTCGTAAAATTAAATTAAATACATGTATGAACAATCACTTTCATATATTATTCGCGCACCCAATAGTAATTAACATGTAAACAATGTACTTGGAGGGAGGGTTGGCGTCACCTGTCCCTAGTCTCTGACAGCTGCCGCTATTGTTCTGCACATGCCCAGCTGGCTTCCACTTTCCCCTGAGACCTTACCGAGGGCCACCCCCTCATCAACCCAGCTCGTCTAATAAGGAAGAACACGGGCTAATCCTTCTACAGTAAGTAATGTATTCTTCCGTTTCAGCCTCTTACTGACAATGAGAGCGTATTATAGGTTGTGCTTGTTTTGATATGTGATGTTTGATGGTGGTTTGTATTGGTTCCACACAACGACGCAAATAACTGCAGAGAAACGTGAAAAAAATGAAGCCTGTTCTGTCTGGTCAAATTAAGTCAAAAGAAATTCTGAAGGGGGAAACCTTTGTGGTGAACGTTGCTTACCTTCTATGTAAATGTCATCTAGTTTTTCAGCAACTTGTTGTGGTAAACCTGCATCTATTAAAGTCTGGAAGTGTTCAGAGCGGGTGACTGCTGTAGTCGTATCCATCGGTTCTTCTGTACCATTCCCATTAACATGATCAGATGCCATGTCTTCAGACATCTGTGAAATGTAATAACCCATAATGAATCAACAGTAGTGTCATGTTGAAAAATGAAATGGCCATGCCTCATGAAAACAAGTGGCACGTGCAACAATCTCGTCATACATACATACGCGCGTGGAAAGCACACAAAAGTAGGAATGAATGACGAATAGGAAAACTAACACAGTGTACGGTAGCACAATTTTACCCTGACATACATGTTGGAGACTTAATCAAGGCAGGAAAACTCAAACGTGCAGGCTAGACAACGAAGACGTGATACTACATCAGCTAGCTAGGTGCACAAGAATATAATGGCCACATGATATAGATTAGGCCGGCCTAAGCAGTTTGCGGCTAGGAGTCTGCATGATACAACCACATTTTCCTGGACGGAAACGTATGAAACCAACGTTACAGTAGCCAAACTAATGCAAGGAAGCCACATTATATGCTGTTTGGGAGTTAACTTAAATGTCCATGCACAGTTGTTTGCCTAGATTCATGCCACGATGAGCAATAGCAAGCACTGCTAAGCAATCGGTAGGCACATTTCTGAATGCACTTCAGCCACGCCTCTCGAATTAGCTTGCTTGCTATCTTAGCTAAGGACACCTCTGCATTTCAAAACAGACAAATAAGCAAGTTAAGCGACTAACACTGGTAACTTGGGCTAACAGACGACGGCAAACATGCTCAGCTGTTGACTTGACGTTCCACATGTATCACTCGTTTAACTAATGGAGTTAAGCCAACCAATGAAGGCAAGCTAACTGGAATCATTAGCTAGCCATACCCAGGCACACTGGCTACCTAGACCGGCGGGCTAACATCAACTTGAAAACTAGCTAAGCCACTTTCCACATACACTGTTTGCAAACATTAGTTACGTAATTTAAGGATTATGTCCTTATTCCATCCGTGTTCACTAAATAACACATACCTTGCGTCGTTTCAGTAAGGTGCACGGTGCTGATTGTGTCTCGTTTCAGGATTGTGGATATAAAAAAAGAAAAATATCTAGCAAGCTACAATTCCCCGGCGTTCGTTCGATTCTGTTCTTTCCCTCCCCCGTAAAACTAAAATGGCGTCTACGTTAACGCCGCAAGCCCTCCTGCATCTATGGGGTTTCTGCAACAGCTATACACGGGCTTATCCATTTTCGTTTTTTTTCCTGACAGGTTATGTAAGGGCAGAGCCCCGACATCTTACTGAAAAGGGTATTGGACCTCAAACGTATTGGGGCAATAACCGAGCGATCTCTACATTGGGTTAGTTGTTTTATTGCAATATTAGAGAAGACAAAAGTACAATATATGCTCAATTTAATTAAAAGTATGAGTTACAGTATGACGCTGGCCTTGACGTCACCATCTAATTCAATCCAGCATTTGAGTTCGCCCATAGCAAATTAATCTCAATCTGTGTCAGAAGAGGATGACGATGAAGAGGAGGATGATAATGATGAAGAGGAGGATGATGATGATGATGATGATGATAAAGACTCTGATGATGATGATGATGATGATGATGAAGACAAGGACAAAGAAGACTCTGATGAAGAGTCTGATAAATCCCGATTGTTATCAGACAAGATAATCTCCAGAGCTCTTTGGAGAGTCAAGGCCCCATCAGAGACCTCCAAGTCCTCCAGAACCCCTCTCAGAGCAAGGGTGAAAGCAGAGGCTCTGTCACGTGGGTTCACTGTCAGTGGTGCAGCATCAGAAACCTGTAATTTAAAAATAAATGCTATGTAACTGTACATGTCATACAGTCAAGGTAATGTCTTAATCCATCTGGAATGTGAATAAAAAGAAAATCTAGTTATAGATTTTCAGAAACTTGCCCAACTCTGTTGTGAAGATAAGTAAGGTCCCACGTGTGAGAGATCGTTCAGTCTTTGGGTGATGTCAGTAACCCCGTCACCTCTCGGTGTAGGCCTACTCATAATGGGCCTGACTACAGCTACCTAGAACATTCGCTTGAATTGAATGCAAAGCAATAACATCAGTGCGAAAATAAATCAAGAGGAATTTAACGCCACCTTTCTGTTTATGTTGCCATGCCGACTCCATGTGGTTTTAGTGTGGCAAACCTGATTCCTGGAATAACCAACAGCGCCAGTATCCATGGCTGGTTCCTCCTGCTCCAAACGCAACATCGTAACATGTAAAGACAGCATGTCCTAATAACATATCCATCATAGTGGTGCTTATAAATCTACAGCAATTAAGTTACTTTATGCCTTTAATAGCTGGTAGTGAATCATCGTTTACCTCAGGGTCATTTGTCTCCATCTATGGAGCTCTGAATTGTGGAATTATTTAGTAAAATAAGTTTAATTAGCATAAACGATTAGGCTACCATGAAATGTGCCGCAAGTTAAAACCCAATCGTGTAGACCGAACTGCCTTGACATTTGAATAGTCATATGGTTACTATGATGTCACAATGCTTTCCATCAGACATGTAACACACCAACACCCACAAATGAAATCACAAGCAGATAACTTAAATATATTTATTCAGAGGCATAATTTAAATATATTTATTCAGAGGCATAATTTACAGAAACAAGAACCACTCACACAGTTCCATCGTTGTTGCATTAAATACATCTAGAGGCTTGTGTAAAGTATCATGAGACCACTGACTCATTTCCTTTTGAATGATTGAAGACATCCTGAGTTGAATCAAGTCACTACCTATAAATACAAATACATAGTTAGCATTCATTTAACACCGAGACAACTTTCATAAAGGTCAGGTGTCAGGGCATTTACTGCAGATCAGAAATCAGATCCGTATAAACCATTTCATTCACATGAACTCAGGTTCGGGATAAAGTCATCACATCAGTATACCTCGGGTGTGCAAACATTTCCACATTCCTTACATATTGGAAAACTTGGGTGCAAGAGACTTGAGGTAAACTTACCTGAATTTAGACGGGGCATCAAAGCTTCATCCTGGTTGGAGAAAATTAAAACAATTCATTAGATTTCCTCCAATCAAAATATATGATGGTCTTGACCATGATCCTGGTAGATCTGACAATTATGAATCCCACAGGAACCAGGTTTATTGGTCATCCTTAAATTTATCTGTACAAAAAGGCGGAGATTTTCATGCCGACAACTTTGCTGTAACCTTTAGTTAGACTAAAGCTATGACACCAAGGCTACATGGACTTTATGTACGAATCAAGACTTCGGTTAACGCTAGGAAATATAAACTAGAAAACCAGGATATTTTGTTGCAAAATTGTATTTCAGAAATCAGATCCGATAATGTTTTCAGTCACAGTTATCAGGTTCGGGATTTTGTCATCCTCAATACATTTGTAGCAACCGGAAATGTATTAGATAGGCACAAGTAAGATTTTAAACTGCATACGAACCTTTTCGTTATAGCGCGGTTTCATCTGGCCACCATGAACAGCATTTGGAAAGCTGGCTTTTAGTCATTTAAATATAAGTAATGCAACCATGTCGATTTAACTACGCAAAATTATCTATCAACAATGCATCTAATTTGGGATTTATTCACTCCTGGTACTGCCATTTCAAAAAAGCCTATGCTTTTAGCACGTGGATGTTTTAGCACGTGGTCCAACTTCACAAGTTTTCATCTACATCTAAAATTACGTCAGCCATTAGCACACCGCCTTCCTAAACTAATTTAGCTCGTTCAACAGACTTTAGAATTTAGGTATCAAACTACTGCGATTAAGACAAGTCATTCATTATAGCCTTATACCTACACATGTACCGTCCAACTGCGAGCTACATCTCAAGAAGAATTTTTCAGAGAAGTTACCTTGTATTTATAGGCAATGAAATTCATCATCACCATTCAGAAACACAGATTCAACAAAAATTAATACCCGAACGATTTAGTTCCCCAGATTCAAACATTGCCTAGGAAAGAAATTTAGATTTTCTTAAACTAGTCGCTGCATCATACAATGCACATTTGATCAGTCCATTCATTTATGCATTTTAATGTCTGTGTAAAGGCAATATTGTAAATTACTATTGAACATAGTTTTAACGTAATAAACTGGCGTCAGCTGAGCTTTAAAACAGGGTTAGCTACAAATGAAATGCTCTGATTGGTTGCAGTTTCGCCAATCCCAACACGATTTACATTCTGTCCAATGGCAAACGACATACGTATAAGGACTCTAGTTTTAATGTATTATGCTGCCCTGTTGCGCAACCTCGCTTTCAGCACACAGATGCCAAGGTACAACCATTATAGTTAGTCAGTGTCGTAATTAAATCATATTCTTTCCTAGTATATTAGCATGTTTTGTCTCTCTGTACAGTGGTTTGAAACCTGCTTAAATCTCTAGAAAACAATATTAAAGGACACTTCCACCGTTCGATAAACAAATTCGCGACTCCGTCTATTAGACTGCTCCGCCCTTCTGGTGCGTCACTGTTTACCTAAACGAGTGACTGATGTGTACGCATGTTTTTGTTCGACTATGTAGCGCGGATTTTGAAAATTACTAACTCGCTAGCCAGCAAATTTAGCAGGGGTTGGAAAATCTTTTGTGCTCAGTAGAACTGTTTACTTGTGAGCACACCATGGATGTTTCTACATATTTACAGTAAGTTACATCAGAAATACCTCGTTAACATTAAATAGCGAGGTTAGTTTATTCAGCTAGAGATCAGACATAAGCAAAAAGACTATCAGCTAGCAACTGTAGCAAGTATACCAACGCCCTTGTTGAGTTTGTATGATACAAAATTGTTCTTGCTTCATTGAATAAGTAATACAGCATTCAACAACATTTTGGATTAAGTACATGTTACAGGGAAGTGATTATGTCTTGCTGAAAACATACAATAGCTAGTGCTAGACTAGCTAAACTAGATACATTTGCCGCGGCCCGGAGATATGTGCGCATATCTAGCTCTAGCTAATCTGACGTAGAGCTAGTAGCTAGTTAACGCGAATTACTAGATATATTGCTGCTAATAAGTCAGTGACTTAATAAGTTACGTTCGTTGACGATGCATTCACAACTATATATGTTATAATATTTTTCTATTAGGAGTTTTGAAGAAAGTATGACCAGCTACACAGGAGATGACCCTCTAGATTCATGGGCCAGGTAACTACGTTTGGCAATGAATAATTAAGCAACATGTTGGATTTCGTGATGCTCTTCACACTATAATTCTTACTCAGGATTTGTTTCCCGGCTTGCAAGGTGATGGTTGTCTCAAAATCCTGTCTCGTGTTGTAGATTTTATGATTTTTTAGAGAAGAGGGTTCCTACTGAAGATGCCAAGGGGTTGTCAATTGTGCTAGATCGCCTCGTCCAGAGATTTTTGGAAGACGGGCGCTACTCTAATGACATAAGATTTGTGAATTACTGCATCAAGTGTGTAAGTATTTAACAACACAATTAGTTTAACAACTTTACAAGTGATTCAACTTTTAAATCACTTTCTTTTGGCAGTATTTGTAATTGTTTGCGTAAACGACCATAGGACATTTCCTTCTCTTGATTTCAGGCAAGTTATTACGGCGAACCTATCAAGCTGTACAGCTACGTACACAGTAAGGGCATCGGCACAACTACTGCAGCCCTCTACGTAGCTTGGGCCCAAAAGTTTGAACAGCTCGACCAGCACCAGCACGCGGATGCAGTGTACCAGACAGCCATCGAGAACCAAGCTAAGCCATCTGACACTGTGCTACAGCAGTACAGGTTAGGTTTCCCTTTGACTGTACTTAGGGGCACGTTTAGACAAAGAAGTAGGCCTACTGCTAACTTTACTGATGTACCTTGATGAGAATGTATCTCTCATTACTCTTCAGTGTTGATCATGTTCACATTTAATTTACAGGATGTTTCAGTCCAGGACTTCTAGACGCACAGCAGGAGGTTTAGGTGAGACAACTTTTCGGCATCATGCTGTTAATGATGTTTACAATTTTGACATGTAAATTCAAGTTTGATTATGAAATATATATCTAATCAATCACATTATTTTTAAATAACAGATGGCCCACATCCTCTTCAAAATTCTCAACTGGCCAATCAGATGTCCTCTCACAGAGAGCCTGGTCCACAGTGCAAGGTGAATATCCAACCGTTTCTGTCTCAAGACAGTGGTCTACATTTCTGTTTATTGTATTTAGGTTTCCAATTAAATGTAGCCTGGTTGATAACAAGCCATGACACAGTCAGCTGCTCTCCTCCATAGGAGCCTGAAGACCTGTCTCAGCTCCCTGCAGACAGAACAGTACGCATGTGAGTTCTCTTTCATAGACTCTCATGCTCAGCTTGTCCTAAAACATAAATACATGCTCTAAAAGTTATCACGTTGTTTTTGGCCTAACAAAGTGTGACTCTGCCACAGAATCTCAAGGTCTGAAAATGCAGTGGGGAAGCCGTCTAATCAAGGCTCAGCCTCCAGTTTACAGACTGTATCCATGTACTGTAAGGATTCCCTAGAATGCCAAGGATCTGAGCTATGCTTCGAGGAGGTCAGGGCGGCCAAATACTATGTTAGACGCAAGCAGGAAGAGGAGTGTAGAGAATTGGGTGAGAAGATGCTTACATTACACCCAAATATTCTACATTTTCTGTCTCATAGCTTGGTTAGATATATAGGCTTGTAATATTGGAACGGAACTGTTATGATGTCATACAGACTTGAGCTTGTGATTTATATGTCACCCCTGTTAAAGTATCGTGGATGTGATCTCTTGTTCCAATCAATGTTGATTTGTTTTGACCAGAGGCCCGCCAGAGACTCGCCAGAGAGAAAGAAAATGAACTCCAGAGGATGAAACAGCTTCTGGATGATCTGGAGAATAATGTTGAGCCAACTGGAAGCTCTCCCAGCAATCCTCCCACACAACAGGTGAGAAAAAAAACTGATTATCTTTGTATACAATTCAGATAGCTTTATTTACCGTATTTATTCAAATTTTTGCAACCCCTGAGAAGTAATATACCTGGTTGTTGGGAAGCACAATATCATCGTCGATGTATGTTTTAATTTATTATTATTATTTATTTATTTTTCAGGTACAATGCAACACAACGGCAACAAGTCTGAATCCAGAATTTCTCCACCAGTCCTTCAGGCAACCCCCCTCACTGCACAGTCTAAAAAACCAGCCCACTGTAGCCCAGCGGTTGAATTGGGCACCAGACGTGAAGCCAGAGTCAGAGAGGGCACCCGAGGCTCTCATGCAGTGCAACTTCCTGAGGGAGCCTGTCGCTGATCTGAGCACCCAGAGATGCTCTCCTCCGTTCGGGCAGGGTCTGACAGATCACTGGGCAGCTCCAACACCATCCAGCCACCCCCAGGCTCCCCCTCTGCAGGCCCCTGTGGGTGAACACAACTCCCAGCCCTCTGAGCGTTCCTGCCCGGCCCTCCAGAGGCCGGCCTGGGCACACGGAGCGCAGAACGAAGCGCCACATCTGGAGAATCACCCTCGCATGAACCATTCGATGAACCACCTGGCCTCGAGTTTCCAGCAGCACAATGTTAGAGATCAGTGAGTACTAAAGATAATTACCCTCTTGGTCTGGATCGACATTTGAAAACTATATGCGCTTTAAAATCTTTCTTTTCAGAAATGAAACATTGCAAGGACATGGTAATTGTTTACATTTGAAACTTCCTAAATGTTTATTTCCCCAGAAATATGTCCGCTTGCGAAGCAGCAGAGTCTAAATTAGATGGTGAGTAAACTGACTTTATACAGCTTAAACGTCCTTGTTCGGTTTGACCATGCACACCATAGATATATATAAACACTAGATGTCTTACGGCGGAGTCTAGAACGTCCGCACAGTCAACTCGCTCACCCATACATTGTGTTGAAGCTACATGTACTTTTTAAATTACCATAACTTGCTCAATTTTCAACCAATTTTGAAACGGTTTGGTTTGTTATCAACGTCAGAGATGTCGTTATGCCACTGCATACTTCTATTCTATTTTAAAAAAAATAACATAATTATTCATAAGTATGCAGTGGCATACCGACATCTCTGACGTTATGGGTGAACGAGTTGACTGTAGCAAGATGGCCGCCGTGTGCGGACGTTCGACTCCGTTGTCCGGCAATTCGGACGAGACATCTAGTGTTTATATATATCTATGATGCACACCAGCAGTGTTTCCTCTCATGTTTTCCCCTCCACCCTCCCTGGCAGTGTCACAAGGCGCAACGGGTAACCTGTCCCATGTCACTCCTAACACTTCTCTGGGTATTGCGCATGCCACCCCTTCAAGGGTACTCCCATCCCCCACCGTCAACACACGAGAAGCACTGGGTGAGCACAGACTACCACTCATGTTCACATGTACAGGTTCTGCTAGCACGTTGCCTACCCCTCCCCCCCCCCCCCCCCTTCCACCTGGGTGCACTGAGGTACCTGATGATGTTATCTGTAATTTAACAGTGTAAAACTGGTTCATATGTTTTGAAATGTTCAGCTAAGTCGTCAGGTGTTAGTTTTTGTGTGTGTCTTTGTGTTCTCCTTCAGATGTGATCATGGACATGTTCCTGGCCCCCCCCCTCCTGCAGGACGAGCCGTTCAGCTGCTTGGCCCAGGCGGAGAAGAGCTTTGATGCTGGCTACCACAGAATGGGTAACCATGTCTATATATATACAGCCTACTCATTCTAATTTACATGATTGGTATCAATATTCTTTTCTCATTTGTGTCATCGTTTCAAGGGGATGACGCTCCGTTCAACAAGCCTCCTGCTGCGGCCCTGTTTGCAATCTTCCAGGATGAGAATGATAAAGAGAACTGCAGGTGAGTTTTGCCTTTCTCTCGAAGAAAAAAACTTATTCTTCCCCCAGACTGATAAAGTTTGTTGATGCCATTGGTGTCCTGTGTGTTCCCATCTTTTTCTACAGTCCTGTAGTGACAGTGGACAAGCCAAGGCCATCAAGGGCCCTGGTAGAAATCCCTGTGTCAAAACAAGAGAAACCAAATGTAAGTGTTGGCTAAACTGACTACACCCCCAGTCTGAGTCGGGTGTTGGAGAGTGCAGGGTACGAGCTGTTCTCATGTTTTTTTAACGTTATGTTTCGGTCAGGAGACTCCAACAGAGTTGATCCCAGAAGAGAGCACCATGTGGGGCGCCCGCTACAACTCTCTGACCTCCCTGGCCGCTTGCCCCAACAGCACAGGAGACTTCTCCCTGTCGGCCCACATGGTCTCCACTCCCTTCCAGAAGAAAGAGCCTTACTCACGGGACTTTGAGGAGGACCAAGGTATCCCTCAGCTCACCTACTGAGAACCGACATTTGAAGTGGTTTGGCATTGCTAGTTTAATTGATCCGTTTAACGTAATCATCCGTTTGCTGCATCAGAAAACGATGACCCCAGAACCTTCATCGGCCCTGAGGAGAAACCTTACATGCGACAGCCCATGAAACTCAGGTAATCAGAACCACCATCTCTCCACCCCACATTAGTGTTGTTTTTTAAATGTGTAAATAAGTTGTTGGTATGGCAACACCATGGGGTTCATTGTTTGTTCCCTCCCCAGCCCCATCATAGAACAGAGTCCGTCTGATGAGAATCTCTTGGAGACAGCGGTGGGTCCCACGAGGGGGCAGGGGTTTGCTGAGCAGGGCACGATAGTGGGAGAGGGTCTGGCTCCGGGGCAGGGAAGCCTGACGGCATGCTCCATGACTGAGGTGCACCACGCGCCTGCCCTGCTGTCTTTCAGAGACCACACCCTGGTCCCCCCTCAGGGCCCTGACGTGGACAGCAGCCCACCCAGGGCCTCTGGGTCTGGCTGGGATGTGTACACGAGCCCGGAGCAGCCTCCTCAGCCAGCCTGTCCCCTGTCCCCTGTCCCGCCCGGGGCCTTGCGAAGGTCCCAGGGCTTCACCCTCAAGTCTGCCGTCAGCCCTGAGAAAGCCCCAGAGCCTGGCTTCGATGTTCCCATGAGCCCAGAATGTGTCCCCAGGCCGGAATGGCTGGTGATCCAGAGCCCGGAGTTTGTGACCGAACGGGACCTGGATGCACTCATGAGTCCGCAGGGCCCCCGGAAAGCAGACGTCCTCCCTCAGGAGAGCACAGACATCCCCATGAGCCCAGAGCCCAAATTCAGTATGGATGTGCCCATGAGTCCAGCCTGGATCCAGAAAACCAGCGTGGACGCAGCGATGAACGTGGACGTCCCCATGAGCCCGTCAGCAGGAGCTGCAGCTGGGACGCTGGTCTCAGATCCCTGGGACGAGGAGCTCATCTCCAGGCTGCTGGAGACACTCTCCACCCCGCTCACCTCCCATCCAGACTGCATTACCTGGCAGTCCAAAGTCCCCAACATCAGCCCCAAGATGACCATCAAGATGGGTGAGGATGAAGGAAAACGGGGGGTGTCTTTCTTTTGCAACCTGTAAGCCCAATTTATACTTAGGTCGCAGAAAACTTTTGAAAAGGTCGCCGACAGAAATGACGTCATGCTCGACACTTTTAACCGTCGCTTGGAAGTGTCGCCTACCAGGAGAAATTTTTACTGGCGCGGATGTCGTCACATAGTGAAAAATTAAAATAGTCAGTTTCTCAGATTGATCACCTAGGCTACAAAGCGTTAACAATGTAACCATAGCTATGAATGTAACGGTAAAATGATTCTGTTTACGTCACGCGAACCTTGAGCACAGGCGACTGTTTGCAGAAGTATAAATGCAGCAGCCTGAGCGACACTTTCTTTTTTTCGTCGGCGACCATTTCAAAAGTGTCCGCGACCGAAGTATAAATTAAGCTTTAGAGTTCACAATTTTTTTAATAAGAATATTCATGACTGTCCACAGGTGCAGGCTCCTTACGGGTAGACTGCCTCCTGGGGGAGGGGGCGTTTGCTACCGTCTACCAGGCAACTGACCTCTCCACGTCCAAGAAAATGGTTTTAAAGGTGAGAGCTGAATTTTTATTTTATTTTTTTCAGAAACTTGAGACATATGGAAGCAAATCAGTGACATAATGTTTAGAATTTTAAAGGCATTGAATACTTTATATTGAAATTTAAACACCACCAAATTTTTTTGGTTTTGAATTCACCTCTTTAAATTAAAATATGATACTTTCATAGAGAAACTTATTTTAAAAGAGGATATTATGTTTTGGAAGTGTGATCACTTTTGTTAAAACATATATATATATTTTTTTAAACCTGTTGCTTTGGTTTCGCAGGTCCAGAAACCGGCAAATCCATGGGAGTTTTACATCAACACTCAGCTGAATGCTCGTCTACAGCCCAGCGTACGGCCCCTCTTCAGTAACATCCTCTCAGCCCACCTGTTCCAGAACGGCAGCGTTCTGCTGGCCGATCTTCACAACTGCGGCACTCTGTTGGTGGGTCACCTCACACATTTATATCGATCCACACACAAGGGAAGTGTCAGAGGAGTGTTTTGCTATTACACTTACTGCTCATTTTGGGAGAAAAATATTTGACCGATAACCGACGCTCGTTAACGACCATTAACCGTTAACCTATAAGATGAAAAGTGTAGAATGGATGGGTATCTGTGATCTAAAAAACAACAACCTTATAACCAGATAATAAACCAGATTAACAAAACAAAAACACATTGAATCCAAGACGCTGGCTGTATCTACATGATTGGCGGCTATTAACAACATAGAAGTACAATAACAGTTATTTTTGGTAGTCGCTAGATACGACTTTTTTGTCACTAGGAAAGATAAAAAGTTGCTAAATCTAGCGACCTCATCGCAAAATTGCCAACACTGTTTAACCGATAATATTAACCGGTAAACATTCGTATTGTCGGTTAACTGTTACACGTTTAATTATGAGCATTCCTAACACATACTTTTTTTACTGTATGTATTATTCTCCCTCGCCAGAATGCAGTGAACCTGTATAAGAACCAAAGTGACAAGGTGATGCCCCAGCCTCTGGTGATGTACTTCACTATCTGTATCCTGTACATGGTGGAGCAGCTGCACAGCATCCACATAGTTCATGCTGACATCAAACCAGACAACTTCCTGCTGGGGGAGAGGTGAGGGTCTTGTCATGTTGGGCTTCTGCTCCTGATAAAGAGGAAAGACGCTTTTCTCCACCACAAATCAATCACAGGTGTGTGTCTTTGCTTTTGCTGGGGGGATTTGTCATCTCCATGGCGACCGTCGTGTTTCAGGTTCCTGGACAATACCTCTTTTGAGCCAGAGAACCTTGATCATGGACTTGCTCTGATTGACCTGGGTCAGAGCATCGACATGACGCTTTTCCCAGAAGGCACAGAGTTCACCGCAAAGTGTTTGACCTCCGGTTTCCAGTGTACGGAGATGTTGAGTGGGAGACCATGGAACTACCAGGTAAGCTTGTGTAACTGCTTTTAGCCTGCTACATGATGCATCTGTCCTCGATGACCCCTGCCCTAACTGCCTCCCTGTCTGGTTTCATTAGACTGACTACTTTGGAATCGCAGGGACCGTGCACTGCATGATCTTTGGGACGTACATGCAAGTGAAGAATGAGGATGGAGTGTGGAAGACCAACGCCGTCTTCAGAAGGTAATCACCGTTACCGTTACGTAGAGCGGGAATTTAATCTCTCAACCGAATCACTTTTGATTTGGGATTCTCAGTGTCAAGCACCTCGCTATCTGTCCATCATGTCCTGTAGGAACCCCCACAGCGACCTGTGGAACGAGCTGTTCCACACTCTGCTGAACGTGCCGGACTGCCGCTCCCTGCCCAGCTTGGGTGAGCTGCGGAGCCGCCTGTGCAGCGTCCTGCAGCAGAACTATAGAAACAAGCTGGCCTCGCTGAAGACACGCCTGGTCATCCAGCTTCTGGAGAGCAGGTCAGCCCGGAGGTAAACCTGCCAGAGCCCACCCACCCTCCACCAGAGCCCACCCACCCTCCACCAGAGCCCACCCACCCTCCACCAGAGCCCACCCACCCTCCACCAGCCCCCAGCCCCCACCCACCCTCCACCAGCCCCCACCCACCCTCCACCAGAGCCCACCCACCCTCCACCAGCCCCCACCCACCCTCCACCAGCCCCCACCCACCCTCCACCAGAGCCCACCCACCCTCCACCAGAGCCCACCCACCCTCCACCAGCCCCCACCCACCCTCCACCAGCCCCCAGCCCCCCACCCACCCTCCACCAGAGCCCACCCACCCTCCACCAGAGCCCACCCACCCTCCACCAGAGCCCACCCACCCTCCACCAGCCCCCACCCACCCTCCACCAGCCCCCACCCACCCTCCACCAGCCCCCACCCACCCTCCACCAGAGCCCACCCACCGTCCACCACAATGCCCAGCCCCCCACCCACCCTCCACACCCCCACCCACCACAATACTTCCATGTTTGAAAGTGGACCTTATGTAAATACATACAAATTAATTGAATCTTCTCCTGTGTATTTCTTTCTTTTTTCTTTTTTAATCAGTGTTTGTACCATTTGAAATGTTACTTGCTTGTGCTTGGTTCAGATGCATAGGTTTTAAACGTAGGAAGCTTGTGAGATTGATATGAGATCTTCTTTTGAGAAAAAAACTTCATACCACAAGACACTAGATGTCCCTCTTGTTGAAGGTGCGAGTTTGTAGTTTTCTTTCCTGTTAGTTTGCAAGTATGTAGTTGGCAAGGTTAATTTTTCATTGTAAAATGTCCTGCATCTGATGTATTTATGTTGGAAAATGTAACATTAAACCACAGTAGGGAAAAATAATAAACAGAATGGTAAACTAATTTCTCCATCCAACATGTGACAGCTTTTACTCGTGAAGCGTCTTCAATCAAGTCTACGTGCGTAACACAGTTTGCCTCTACCCAGACTCACGGTCGAATACTGTATATAGTCCACTGGTCTAATATAAATCCTCAACCTTATTCTGCAACAGACCCAGATTATTCAGATGATTTCCTGAGATCTACAAAACAGTGAGAGATGTGAAACGTGTGACAGCAAAAGTAGAAAGGGCGAAACACAATAGCCCAGGAGAGCAGAGAGTCTCCAGTGCCCTGTGTGTGACCGCATCTCATCTCCTACTCCAGAGTCTCCATCCTCTCTGCATGGTTAATGAACTCCTTTGTTGAGAGCTCCCCTGTCGATATCGCTACCTCGAGCTCTGGAGATGAAAAGGCAGAGGTGCTCTTAGCACAGCTGTTAATTTGATCTCCAGGAAACTGGAACTATGGCTCTCAGACAGAGATGCCTTTTAAGGATGGACGCTGGGATAGATCTGTCAGACCGTAAGGCGTGAAGAATAACAGCCCTCTCTCGCCTTGACATCAGACGGCATCTAAATATGGGATGGTCTCTGTACCTGGAGAAAGCTCTTTGATTGTAATCCTGTTCATGGATCTTTGCTTCTATGGAGTGCATCTGCATGGTGTGTTTTACATATTCTTCTCGTTTGTTTTTGCATAATGTTTTCAGTCCGACAAAACAGGGGAGGAGCACCTCCTTCCAGCTTCATTTGTTTGTCGAAGAAGCTTGATCAAGGACACTGATGGGAGGGGTCATTTGGAGACTAGCCCAAATCATTACAAAAGGATCATTTGTCACTGATTTTGGACCCTATGCTGGCACCTTGTAATGAGAACCTGGCCATCCATACAAATACGTAGGATTTGTCTTAGCCCTCCTGAAGTTTAACATTTATCATGTAAATTAATTTTTGATTTGCTTGTGCATATCATCAACGGCTAATTGAAATGCCATAGTTTACCCTATTTATTATAGAATGAGTTTGTGTTCATTTTTCTTTCTTTGGATACCAGCCCATGTAAAACAACGCGAGAATCCAAATAATCTTATTTAAAGATGATGCCCATAAACTTGTAGGCAAGAAAACACACAAATTAAACGACAAGTCTGCAAGGCTGTATATCTGCATTTCATACCTAAAGAGGATTATTTGTATTTGCTAGGTCATTCTGACTAGCGCCCACAACTATGTTCTGTAACAGCAGTGACTGGCGCTCCACAGGGCGCTATAAACAGCAGTGAAAACTTTCACCCCCAGCTGGGCACCCAGCAGTGATCCAAACACCTATTTAACCCTGCAGAGCTATGTGTCGCGGAGTACAGCGTCTATCAGCCTGGCTGCCAGTCAGTGTGACAGGAGTCAGGTGGCTGAGCGGTGAGGGAATCGGGCTAGTAATCCGAAGGTTGCCAGTTCGATTCCCGGTCATGCCAACTGACGTTGTGTCCTTGGGCAAGGCACTTCACCCTACTTGCCTCGGGGGAATGTCCCTGTACTTACTGTAAGTCGCTCTGGATAAGAGTCAGGATCAGTAATGAATGAAAACCTGTTGAGGTGCAGCTTAGAAGGACACAGGTGGCAGGAGAGGGAGGGGCCATCTGTCTCACTGTCTTATGAAGAATATTAGGTCACAAAAAAGGTTATTATAGAGAACCGCAACTGTGATGAATGTAGGATTTTATCTGAAGTGACAAACGACTCTTCTTCAAAGACGGCAATTCCCCCCGGGGGGCATGTGCTTCACTGCTTGTGGTACTTTCCTGTCACCTAAAAAATTCTCTTCTTTTGCGAACGATAATTCAAGGTACATCAGAGTAATGCTGCTGAGAGAGAGAGAGAGAGAGAGAGAGAGAGAGAGAGAGAGAGAGAGAGAGAGAGAGAGAGAGAGAGAGAGAGAGAGAGAGAGAGAGAGAGAGAGAGAGAGAGAGAGAGAGAGAGAGAGAGAGAGAGAGAGAGAGAGAGAGAGAGAGAGAGAGAGAGAGAGAGAGAGAGAGAGAGAGAGAGAGAGAGAGAGAGAGAGAGAGAGAGAGAGAGAGAGAGAGAGAGAGAGAGAGAGAGAGAGAGAGAGAGAGAGAGAGAGAGAGAGAGAGAGAGAGAGAGAGAGAGAGAGAGAGAGAGAGAGAGAGAGAGAGAGAGAGAGAGAGATGCTGCTCATGGAGACACCTAACCCACTTTTGTATGTCCATGAGGCTGGTCAGCGGTATCATTCCCCACCCAGGACGCCACCTCCAGCTGCAAGTTAGATAGTGTTAATATTACATATCTCATTAGCTCTGTAATGAGGCCAGAGCTGGATCTATTTAATGCCACAAGCTTTTCTGGCTACATTCCTCCTTTAAGAGTCTGACGAGACTCCGTACAGACGGCACACTGTGTCTTTGTCCTCTGGAGCTGAGCTCAGCTCCCACTGTCTTAACTCCTGCTAGAACCCAAAATCTGCCCCCAGATATTTTTTTTAAGGAAAATGTGTTACATGAAGTACTTGATAATGTGAGGATAACATGTACATTTGTATTGCATAATGTAAGTGGGAATTAAAAGCCATAAGCAAAGCTGGCTCAATATTGGCACTTGTGAAGGTTTTAGTACATGACATTATGTTCATACCAACTTTTCAGAGAGGCACTTTTCTTTACCAGATGACATTTATCATTAGCATAAACGTATTAAACAGGAGGACAAACTGTTTACAACAGAATGTAAACGCAAACTGTTGGCAGATGTTGCTGCTTACAGCCAACGTGAACAAGATGTCAGCCCACCTGCCCTCCCTCCCCCAGCCCTCCCCTTTCCTGTCTCATTCTCATTCAGCAGGAACATGCTGAAGGACTCCACGCACAGGGACAGACACAGCACATGAGCCTCAGATAGACAATCAAGTCCAAAATATTCTCGGTTAGCTGGACTTGAAATGGTGTATGTATCTCTTCCTGCTATGGAGATAATCTGTTTAAAGTTACACCTCGGCTGTAGGTCAGGAATAATTGTCTTTGTTCAGTGATAATTTATTAGGTACAGCATTTATCTGGTTTGTTCTGGTATACGTGAGCACGCCTCTGCGTGGGAGTTAGGCTCTGCCCGCTCCCTCCGCCTCGGAGGTATCGAAGCTTTGTTGTGACATCAGAGGAAATTTGCAAGCAGAGGGTGGCAAATGGCACAGGAGAATTAACTGGTCTGTTTGAATCCCTCCAAATGCTTCTGTCATTCCCAGAGGCCTCTGACCAGGACTCCTAGTGCAAAAAGGTTTCAGATTAAAAACTGAGATTGGCAGTTGATCTTCAAGAGGTGCCACCCCAAACTAAGATAACTGAAACTGATTTTGGCTGGCTCTTCTTAAAATATTTCCATTTGAAGAAGCCTGTTTATACCAGGTTTCTTCCAATTGGTTTATACCAATTACAACTTGTTTTATAAGGCTGTAGATGAACCGACAATACCTCTTGAGGTCACTTAGTTGCATCTTCACATGTGAGCTGTTCACAGCGCCGCAGGAAGTAGGAACGCCCCTGGTTTTAGCCAAACATAAATACAACAAATACAATTTATGAAGACTAAGAAAACTTTCTTTATTTGAATATGAGTTTTTTGTATCACCACAGACAGCATACAAGCACTCTGTATAGTCAAGCAGCAGTGGTATGTTTTATCAATGTTGTGAAGGGTCTGATAAGCTCACTCATTCCTGCCAGGCCTTTCTGGTGAATGGAAGCAGTCCTTCCAGCATCCCTCGTTCAGAATACGTTCCCACGGCCACGGTTGTTCACAAACATCTTTAATAATGTAAATTTTTAATGGAAATGGTTTCAGCTCAGTTTATTGTGCTGATGCTCTCGGGTCATAGTGAAAAATATGGCTGCTTACGCTTTTTACTGCTTCGTTTTTCACAACTGTCTGTTCTCCGAAAAGCCAATTAAAAACAATATCACATTTGCTTTGGAGACTTCAAGATAAAATCTGTGATGAGAGCAGTCTAGTGTTTTGTACAGTCTAGTGTTTTGTACTAAGTAGCCTACTGTATGTATAAAAAATAAAACAGGTGACCAAATGAGCACCAGTGATGGTGTGTACAAGCTAATGAGGTGCTATGAGACATACTTTCACAATAAAGGATGTGTTTTGAAAAGTGAGGATTTTATTAATGCAGCATTGCATTTATTGTTTTGTCCCCATGTCAGTAAACCCTGATCACTGCTGCCACAACCCTGAAGTTTATGCCTTCTTGCTTTTGTACAACTTTAACAAGTGCTAGACTGCAACATTTACATACAAAGTACACATCCTCTATCTCTTATCTATTTTACAGATCAGTTTTTGTCAAAGTTATAAATTAAATCAACATCAGTCCACGGATTGTGGTTAAGCCCTTGCTCAAGAAAGTCCATTTTGTGGTATTTTTTGTCATCGAGGCATGTTGCTAGGTTACATTCTTCTACTAAAATCTCAGAGCCTTCAAGCCCTCTCTCTCTCTCTCTTGCAGTCTCCTGTGGCTAATTTGCACCATCTTCACATCAAATGCCTTGTCAAAATCCTTCTGTCAATTTGAACTACCAATCAACTGAACTGATGAAATGGTGCCATACATGTAAAAATGCCCTGAGACCATTTCCTTTGGTGTAGGCTGCTTAGATGCAAAGCTTTTGCATGAGGCAAATCTTCAATTGTACAGTGGAAAAAATAACTCGACTGTTGGTATTCTGAAATGTGAGTTCATTCATTCTAATGAGTTCACTTGATTTCCTTCGGGTCAAGCCACAACTGTTCCGCCTGCCAGTATTCCTCACATTTTGAGAATGCTTGCCCGAGGCAAGAGTGTGTTTCACAGTGCATATCTTAACAGATCTTACCAAACTAGCATCCGTAGGCAGCAATCTCTGTACAGCACTTGGGTAAAGGGCACCTTGGGATAGGAGAGGGCCCATGTGTAAGGCCACCACAGCAGAGGAGGAGGATAAACTGAAGTTATAAATGCTAAATGTAAATGCTTCTGTTTTGTTTAGAGCCAAAGAATGTCAAGACAACCAATTGCTGCGTCAACACAATGTTTGTTTATCCAAACATTGAAGAATAAAAGAACACACACACATCAACTGATTTTTTAAATAAAAAAATTCATTAGTTTAACAGACAAAAATTACTGAACAATTAATTTTTTTAAAAGGTTAAATATTTTTATATGTACCACTGAGGGATTACATGCAGGTAATAGGATAGCTGGAAAATAATGTTACTTTATTATCAACGTAAAGATGATGGATCTGACCTTCATACCCAAAGCAGGAAAGTCGGTTGATGTGAAAAACGTTTTCCATCCCTGATTATCAAACTCATCAAAATGGCCTGTTTATCACAGAATGTAGACAGCACTTTTAATTTTGTGAAGGAAATCATTATGTCTATAATCCCAAGGTCCCTTTCTGTGCTACCCAGTTTGAATTTACAGTTAATGGTACCACAAATTGGAAGGATTATGAATAATAGACAATAAAGACGCTTTTGTAAAGCAGTTCAGATTTCACTTCAGAAAAGATTTCAAGAGTATACTGGGAAATTTGTATCAGCATCAGGACTGTACTTTAAACATTCTGATTCAGAATGTAAAACATGTACAGTTATGTAGAGAGACTCTTAGTATAGTTTCCATGCAGGGACTTTGAGTGAGACCATATGCTTGTGAACGTCAAGCTTAGATCATCATCCATATTCATATTTTTTCTTCTTTTTTTTTGCTCTGACCTCATTATTATCACAATCACCCTGTGCCATCTCATCAGGTTGTTGGTCTCAATCCTGTGACAGCTATTGAATATATTGTCAAAATGCAAAATGTGTGGTTGAGGTTGTTTGCTGTGGAAAAAATGCCATTCCATTCTAAGATTGCTATGGATACACCATGCATCTGGAAAATATGTTATCATCTTCATTTTTATTCGTTTTTCTTTTATTGCATATGCAGCATACCAAAGTATGTGTTTTAGCAATATTGGACCCACATCTTATATGGGAATGTATAAGTCACTTTCATTGTGAATATCTTGGATGATGACACATTGTGTAGGAATGCATATATTAATATTCTATACAGTGAGTATACATGCTTGTATGTCTGTATGTATGCGATTACTGTATGTTTGTACTGTACATGTGCATTTTTGGTAGGCGTTTGTATTTTAGGTATGAAATGTGAATGTTAAAGTTATGTTCATCTGTCGAAAAGAAAAACAAATGAATCACTTTAGATTCTCTTGCCTCTGAGTCTACATCAACATTCTCAGAATCGAAGCCACAGGCGCCATTGCTCATTAGCTCCAAGACACAACAATGAGATAAAACATTTACATTTCATTTAGCAGATGCTCTTATCCAGAGCGACTTACAGTAAGTACAGGGACATTCCCCCCGCGGCAAGTAGAGTGAAGTGCCTTGGCCAAGGACACAACGTCATTTTGCACGGCCAGGAATCGAACTGGCAACCTTCATACTACTAGCCCGATTCCCTAACCGCCCAGCCACCTGACTCCCTGGCTACGGGAGATAAAACCTGCATCTCAAAAATCACTAATGTCAACTAGACTGGGTTTACAGTGACGGGTGGCTCAAACAGTAGCAGAGCCTAGGGATCTAGAAACCCTGTGTGATTTGTGACACCAACACTTGTTTGCTTTGGGAGATCTGTCTTCTTCAGAATAACTAGCTTCTGTGCTTCTTTGATCTTTTACCAATTACCTAATTTCTGGAATAAGCACTCGAAATCTGTGAAGACATCAGGCAAGTTTACAGTTTCAAGGCAGACAGAGAAGCAGATCTCTGCCATGGCCCATTAATGCATGTGCACAGTTAACCCCTCTTTTAAGTCAGTCAGCCAGTGTGCAATACACAAGGTGCTGTTTAAACATAATTGTGACGCTCTGTCAAAGTTGTCACTTATCGTGACAAGTGTTACGGCAGTGTATTTAAACATTTTAAATCATTTAAACATTTTACATCGTTTTAAAAACCTGTTTAAACAGGAACGAAACCATCAATTCAATATTTGTCTCTCTGACTGCTGAACTGTCCACAGGAAGTTTCTGTAGAGGATGAGGATTAGAGGACAAATCCTGAACACTGGCTGCTAAAAATATGTTAATATAATTGATCCATAAGGAGAACTCTTAATTCTGAATGGATATAAAGGCTAATTATATCTTGGACAGAAGGCCACATCTAGTAGATTTACTATCCACTGTTGTTCACTCCAGGATTCCTGAGTCATTTGGCCTCAAAAACACATTTTATTCCATGAATCTAAAACATTTGTCTCATTTTGACAAGAAAAAATTAAAGACATTTCAACATCCTTGTTGCTTCTCGAAGACAGTCGAATGCATTTTACCTTCATGCACAACGTTGAGGTGCTTATTCATTGCAGTAGTGTGTGTCCCCCCCCCCCCTTACAATAAATTATCTTCGAACATATATTACACGTCGCTTCGTCCTTATCTTTGGCTTTATTAAAATGTAGCCAAGCCTTTGACCGAGTACGTTCAGCCATCTTAGCTAGCAACAAAATGAGAAATGTAGCGAAGTAGGGCGTGAGCCAATTAAATTCTTATTTCAGTTTAAAGGCGGTTGGCAGGCCATTCAATTGAATTTAGTAATTTTATTAGACAATCGATGTACGTTTGTGCACCAGTGATTTGATTTAAATGACATAATTCTCTCTCGAGACATAAGTACATTATATTAGCCTACCTAGTCTCGATAGCGGTATCGATAAGCTCAGACCTTATTGATCTTCGGGTTTTGAGAAATTTGGAACCGGGTCCTTACAGAATCGGGTATCGATCCCCATTCCTAGTCAGAAGGACAACACAACATAATATGAAACCCATATAAGGGACACTTTAATCAGAGCGAAAGAGGGATTCATCTGAAATGCAGTCCAGAAAGACTTGCCTGGATTGCGAAAGAAGATGCGAAATACTTGCAAACTTCCACAAAATAACTTTTCACCTGTTTCACAGTGATCACAAATATATCCTTTTTTACTTTTGATTGAAAAATAACAAGCTATTTAGAAGCTCTATCAAACTTAGATGAAACCTACGGTGTATCAGAATGACAAGGTGATTGGCACTCATAAGTATCAAACGATGATTTCCTCTCCTCTTTGCCCTGCCTTTCAGCTAGCTGTCTATATTTAGCAGGATGTTGCTTTTCCCCTGTCTCCAGAGATGGAGAAGGTAATCAGACAGTTGGCGCTCCCTCCCGATGCACTTGCTTCACTCGCTGCACCCATGATGGGTAACCCAGCATGTCGAACGTGTGAAAACTCCACAAACATGACCGATTATGCTATGTAATTACCGTCCTGGGCCAGTAACCACAGACACAGCGGGTGTGATCAACTTTAGCTGTGCCAGGCTATCCCTCCCCCTCGATCCTCTTCGCTGGGCCCGGCAAGCACACTCACAGAGGTTTAGACATGGCCGCTATGTGACACAAGGTCAACGTCTTGAGTCACCCGCGGGTCGTTCTGTCTCACAGCTGCCTAGGCGGAGCTGTGAGCAGAGATAGCTCTTGTCAGAGGGCTCGGTGCCAGTTTGAAGTGTCGTTGCTCCAGACATTTACCCAACACTCAACCAGGGCTTCTAATGTTCCTCGACTCCACTGCTGTCGTAGGCGGTTTTTGTTTGCACATTCTCACCGCTGTCAAAAAATCTTCTCAACTGTTAAGTTAAAGTAGGCTACCATCTGAATGAAAAATGTGCCAGATAGGATCTCCAGCAGGTTCCAAAGCCTAAATGACAATGTGTTATTTTCTTCCAGATTGTGTGCTACCGAAAGTATGCACAAATATTTCACCTTCATCTTAGGCTCATCCTTGTGTAATTGTTAAATGGTATGGAACTGATTTAAGAACGTGTGAGGATTCAGTCAATGTATTGTCTTTTGCCTTGTGACCTTGAAGTCTAAGGTCCTGCTTAGTTCATCTGTTAAGGGGAGGCTGGACAAGGAGACCCCTTGCAGTGAAACATGTGCAGCATCACAACAAACACAGCTTGTTCTGTCATACACCATTTGCTAACAATCTACTAACAAGGACAGAAAGACAGCACAGCTTAAGCTGTTCTGCTGGCATCTTTTTCAGCTTTGTGTACAAAAATAGAGACTTGAGGTGAATCTCACTCACACAAAATGCATTTCTTGTTTTTACTAGGTTTAACCCTTGTGTTATCTTCGGGTCGTTCTGACCCTTCAGTCATTGTGACCCACCGTCGTATTGCGACAACTTTACCGCATACAAAAACAAAGTGAAGCATTTTCTTTTAACCATAGGGCTGTCTCAGACCCCCCACATTGCGAAGGTTAAAAGAAAATGCTATTTATTTGTTTTTGTATTGGGTAAAATTGGGTAAACACAATGATGGTTCGTTGTGAACCTTTGGGTCCTGTGACCCGAAAGCAGCACAAGGGTTAAAAACCTTTCAGAGACCAGAATTTGGTCTCCTAGCATGCAAGCAATTATTATTTGCTCAAATTTTGTTCCTAATGTAGGCTGGACTGCCAAAACACAACCATTACACTAATAATTTAGAAGAGCAGGGAAATAAACAGGATGACTGTTTAGTATTTAGAGCTTGTGAACATTAAGATGTATTTTTTAGTTATTTCATGGAACATACAAACTGCTAATAAAAAGAAAACCTGCTAGTATGGTCAGCCAAACCAAATGTCTCCTACAAGCTCATCACAGCAAGCAGAGCACAGTGCTCAAATGAACCAAGCTTACAATCACATCGGGACACAAGAAACATTTAACCTCATAAATGTAATTTCTAAACAATCAATACCTCATCGGATTATTTTGAGAGGAAGTATTCCTTCTCGAGGGAATCCAATGAGACTGAAACGACAAACTGTCTGAGTATATTTTACAGGCAAGGCGAAAGACACTGTCCAAACTCCTTCCAAGGTCAACTGATATTCCCTGCTGTAAACGGTTAGCTCTGAGGGGACCGTTTCCATGACGCTGTGTCTTGTCCATGCTCAGCTGTCTCTCACAGCAGAAACAAGGTTTCTGGTAGCACAATGTGAGATGAGTCAGCTTTATATCTTCGCGGTGAACTCTCAATTAAAGATGTTGTGAGGTGTGTTGCCTAAATTTTACCTCAGGGTGAAGGTTTCTGTTTCTGGTGAGTCCTATAATCGTGCAATGCAAACAGTCCATATGAGAGTGGATATATGGATACGTTATATTCTAGGTCCAGTTCCAATTTACCGTACGCCTTTCCTTCTAAACTTATAATGACATGCTATAAACAAGTTTTAGTTTGATGTCAATGAAAAAATTATGCATCTTTGTGGTTATTACTCATGTGTCTAGTACAACAAAGAAACACTGCACAGATCAAGACAGAATTGAGTTTTAGATCCACCCTCTGGTTATTGCCACTGAGCTATGGAAGGAGAATTACTAATTTTACCTTCTAGCAGGCATAACTCTTGCACTGCATTTTATGAACAAAATATTTATCCGAAACCACATTCCTAAGGAACATTATTTTCAGCAGACCATTTACTGCTTTCAGTACAATGGATTACAGAGATTCTGACTTATTTATTGCTAGTTTTTTTCTGTGTATTTTATGTGTTCATCTAGTGAAGGCATAAGAGTACAATTTGTTTGGAATAGATCTCCCTGTATGAACCTGCTACTCATTAAACGCGTCTCTAAAATGCCCCTGTGCGTCATACAGAGCTCCTGTTGTACGCTAATTCCTATCACTGTCCCCTATCCAAGTTTCTGCTCGAGAAATCACCAGGCTTGTCAGAATCAGCTCTTAAAAGTATCCAAATGTTGTGCCAATATGTGCAAGGTCCAGATATTCGGTTGAATCACGGCCAGCCTCCCCATTTCTATACAGTATTAATTCAGATCTGGAAAACGCAGTGCTGAGTCACTATTCATTCATGCGGAGAAGTTTGAATCATCAGTTGCCCTGAAGAAGTTATAGGAGGAGGACCAGTGGTAATGGAATATGCAAATAAGCACCCTAATTACCTGCTCTGCCTACCTGTTTATTTATGATGTCAAGCGATCAAACTTATTAGGGTGGCCACTTTTGTGATGGTCTGTCCTGTTCCCTGATCTATTCACCTGTGAGGAAGTGCAGTGGTTTGTGGGTAATTAATGGGAGAGAAGACTGAGGCAACAGGCAAACATGGCTGCCTGATGAAATCATTTTCAAGGACAGTGTCCTTGAAAATATCCTGGGTTGACAGAGGCTTACCAGTGATTTTGTATGTCCACATCCTCCCATGGATGGTACATTTCTGCTTTTTAATCCCCATTGATGCCACGATCTCCTGATGAGTCCTTGTGAACACCACCGGACAATCTTACACTTTGTTCAGAGAAAAGATTTCAGTATCTTTTGTGGTTTTTGTTGTTGTAGAACAGTAGTTTTGCTAGTCTGATAATTGTGCATTTGTCTCCTTCCTCCCTTGGACATCCTGTTCTGTATAATGAGATAGCCATAGATTGGTGCAGCATTATAGTTGTTTACAATGATAAGTAGTGGACCAAAGGAAAACAGTTGCAATGCAATTACACTCTTTCCTTTCCTTATCAGTTCTGACAACCATTTTTTAAATATGTTTCAGCACATAAACAGTGCATGTATTTCATTCGCTCATGTGCTGTTTGCTTGGTTACTATTTTGTTTTGGTTAGTTGTTGGTAATCATTATAATCTCTACTTCAATTACATATCTTGTGTTGAACCTCCATGGAAACATGTTGCATAACAGCAGTAGACATTTCAAAACCAAAAACTGGTTTCATGAATCATAATGTGAATACGACATCTCCCAGTGTATATTCACAATCCCCATACATCCTGTATATGTTATCACAACAAATGTCAAAACAGATCAAAGGCTCTTGGGATGAAAAACGAACAAACAGACATCAGAATATAAATTACATAATCATTATTATGCATAATATTCTACATTCTCATGCAGCTTCTTTCCCATAATGGTGAAGTCATTTTAGCTCAATCAGCCTCACGTAGTGTGTGTGGCATAGTTGCCTGGGGCGACGGTGGGCTGATTTATAAGTGTACAGCATCCTTGTGATGGCTGATCTGTGGGACCCAATAGGAGCCTGCTGTCTGCAGGTGATGTCATTAATCCCAGAATCACACGCCTTTAACCAGGCCCATTATCACCCCAAGAAACCGAGCTTCTCTCACAATAGCAACCACTTGAACATAATCAGTGAGGGTGTACACGATGGATGACATGCAGCTTTGTCTCAGCAGTAAGTTCAGTTTAGCTTCTGTTAATTGAACTATCATTCTGAGTGCCGAGAGATTTGCATAAGGGATGATGGGACACATGATCACATCCCTGTTCTCTGACTTTCATCGATTTAATGATTTACATTGTATTTCAGTATTGTGTTTTGTTGGTTATTGGTTATATAATTTAATATCAAGACATTTGAATACCATGGATACTATGTAATTGTTCTAATTCAATCATGTAAAAAAACTCCCACATGTACATGTGGGAGTTTCTTATCCTGCTCAAGAAACCGGTTACCTTACCAACACAGCTAATATATGCAAATGCTGACATTTCATCCTTCCAATATTGTTGCACTTGGAAACACAGTATGATCTTGAAGGTCCTCCAAGATGTGCTTCAATAAACTTAATTGGACTGAAGCAATTTCTGCATGAGCCAGCTGGATCGCTTTGATGCTTTTAAAAGTTTCAGAAAATATTTATAATCCAGGGAACTTGTGTCATAATAAATCAAATAACAGGATGTAACTAACACGCATTAGCTTTAACCACAACACTTCAGACAACAATAAAGAAATGGTAATAAGAATTTTCAGGCGAGCAATTAACTCAGCTGTGATGGCCTCAACTGCTCTCTCATCTGGGTTCATCGGATTGATTTTCAATATTGTAGGAGTCATATGTGAAGATGATGCACCTTAAACACGTTTGACTAACCATTTGTAATTTCAAACATTCCATAATTTAATGTTTAACATGTTTATTACACTTCAGTACCTATTAATTTCCAAACATTTCCATCATTTACACAAACTACTCATCAAATACTATCACAGCCCATCCCTCTGTGACAGAAACTCATCAGTCATTGAACATCATCCAGGCTGAAGGTTTGCCATACTGGAGCCTAAACAACTGTCATCTTCTCGTGGTCAATTTGACCATCTGCCTTCAGGTTAGGCTCAATCAATAGAAAAGCTATCTTCTTGAAATGGTTTGAGGAGAGAGGCATTTCTATAATGACAAAGATTCTTCACTTGTGTGTTTTTTGTAGAAGGAAGCTAAATTGCTTCACAGACTGCAATTTGTTGAAACAACTTGAGCGTCAGAAGTGATCCACTGTGGCAAGGAATTCGTTAACACAGGAGGAGGGATACATAGTATTGGCAAGTCCCTGTGCTAATTAGCTGCAAAACAAAGAAATGGTGAGACAGCCAAACCACCAAATGACACTGAAATTATTGTATGCAGGAATTCAAGCAGGTGTTTTCTTAAGCCATCCGCACAGAAGAGCCAGTATGGGCCAATCAGCCATGGCAATGCAGAGTTTGCAGGTGGAGAGGTGGTCTAAGAGCTGGGACATAACAGGCCTTTAAACTTCCAATTATGCACCACATCCTCAGTGCCCCAGGATTCTGAATTCACACTTCAGCTAAGTTCCAGATGGCTTCATTAACTTGGACAGAGCCTTGGTTGGCACACTGCCTGGCACATGAGGATGACCCTGTTAACCGAGCAGAGCAGGGGTTTGGATGACTGAACCCCTGCTGGGGATTCCATTGGATGGTACAGAAACAGGCATCGTTTCTCAATTCATAAGCAGTGGTTACAAGCTCTTTATTTGTAAATGTCCCTCTGCTGTTGTTCTGATCCTGACTCTTTGAGGCTAACGCTCCATTGAAATTGCTAAAACAATACCTTGTAAAAAAAAAAATACAATGAGAATGACTAAACACATTCATTGTTTTGCTTTGTACTACATAGACCAATCAACAGTTTCAAATCACTGGAGGTTTTCTTGAAGACACCTAAATCTCAAGGTCTCTTTGAACTTATGTAAGGCTCCCTGGTGCGTTACCTCAGTCCGTAAGTCATCCTGACCTGTTAGTTCTGTGAAATGGATATTCCACTTACACCATGCAAAGGCTACCCCAAATTACACTACATCATCCAATGACACATAACGTAAATCGGTGCTGACAAGTCCCCTGCTACTCATGCCATGGCTGGAGGATAGTCCTTGTTTGGAGCGCTCAGCACTTAGCTGATCTGCCACTGGCTCAAAACACCAAGGTGTGATTTATGGTTTCAGGTCTAAACCGTGGCCCTGAACCTCTCCATGCCCTGCTGGAACGCAGTCCCACTTGTCTCCCATAGCTTCCTTGCGGACTCTAGCAGATAACCTATTAGGAGACATTAATCCATCGCTGGAACAGCATTAGATTAGGCAGAGTCTTCTTTTATTTAAAAAATCAGATTGTATGGCTGCCATCAGAGCGTGAAAGAATGGGTAAGGATTCCGTAAAGGTAAAGTGAGTGGATGGAAAGTCTGTGCACTGACATCTGCGTAAGATATTGACGACAGGCTCCAATAAGTATAAGGTAAACAGAAACATATGTTTGGGGACTTTCAGATGCCACGGCACAGAAGTAACAGACTGAGCTAAAGAAACAAGGTTTTCTGGAGAAAATTGTGTCTTGGTATCAGATCTTTGATCTTACAGAGTAGACAGAACACTTTAATCCACTCAAAATAAAGTAAAGTTATAGTAGTTTAATTGCAATGATTAATTAATAATTGATTTCCAAATTAATAAAACAGACTTAGGTTGCTGCCCCCGCGACCCGACCCCCGGACAAGCGGAAGATGATGGATGGATGGATGGATAAAACAGACTTGTGGTGATTTTTTTATTTTCATACGTTGCTGACCACTGCAATTCACTCATTATATCTCGTTTGAATGAAACTAATCGTTCATTTATTCTTGAATAGCAGATGCCTAGGCTCTAATTAATACTTTTTGGCTCTCTAGGGTGAAGATTCATTAGCCTCGCTCTGCATTTGATGAAATGTGTTTTTTTTAATCGCCTTTATAGGAAGCACTCATTTATTCGGACATGGAATAATTTCACATATCAACACCTCTCAACCAGGCTCTTTCACCAGGAACACCTGTTCAATTACACCATAGTTTTAGCCCACTGTCAGGTTTACAAAAGATCACAGGGTGACTATTTCAGCTATTGTGCTGCACTTGATTCAGAGCGAAGCGACAAGCTCTGTGTTGGAAAGCTGTGGGGTGGCACCGCAAGGTTTGCAGGGTCACCGCGAGCAGCTCCCAGCAAGAACTGTCTGTCTAGAAATACTTTTCCATTGGACACCAAAATAGAAGAGACATTTATACTGTATGTCAGCTGAGCCTGGTCCAAAGAACTCCCTTCTGTCATTAATTTTACCGTCTAAAATGATCAGTAAATACAGTAGAAGACCGTTTTTGATTTATGTTGATGAAGAAATAGCAGACATTCACACCCACCAGTTTCTTTGTCAAAGAATAAAGATGTTACTTTGATATGAGCTGATAGCTAGTGTAAATGGGGCAATCTTTGTGTCTGTGTTTGTGTGTGAGTACTTGTGTGCATGTTATTACAGAGCTTGATCAGTTGCTAAAGACATACTTTGAGATCATTTTGCAATTCTAGTTTTTCAGTTGTACGAATAGGGCATGGTGTGTTCCTTATGCAATCGCTTGCCATCCTCTTTAAAGATCGGAAGGATGTGGGTTACAACATTATATGCACATATGATTATATTTTATATAGCATATTGACCTGCAATTCTCTCTTAATCAAAACCTAATCATTGTCCATTATGGGTCTTGCACATGGGACAATTAGGGCTGTCACGTGTCCTGATCAAAATGCGAGTTAATTGCTTATGATCTACCCGTTTTAATCCTGTTTTACAAGCTTGTTCTGATTATACATGTTGTGCCTTAAATGTGTGTTTAAATTGTTTTGGCTAAATATATTCATTATATCTTAATGCTTAATGTTTTAACTACACATCATACAGATTATGTGTGTAGGTATGTAGGCGTCGAGTAGAGCGTGCCCAGTAATTGCTCGCGCCTGTTATGCACGGAGGCTTTTAACATGCAAGGTTGGTTTAAATGTTTGGTATCTGAACTTCTGATAAAGAGGTGCGTTGAACCTTCGTCAAAAAATCTTTGTAATTTCACCACTTTCCATTTACTGTAGTACATTTTCTTCATTGATACCTTAAGCAGAACTGTTTTTAGTACACGAAGTCTAGGTTAGCGTCGTCACGCGTTATAATTGCTGACACCTGACTTTTGGGTTTGGTCAATGTAGAAAGTGCCCCCTAGTGTTAGAAAATACGTTTCCATTGGTGAGACTGTTACAACCTCGGTAGGCTACAGAGAACAGGCAGAAAGATGGGCTAAGTGTCTGCATAGCTAGAAATGTTTAAACTGGTTCGGCGCTCTTAAATGAGTAGCTTATACATTAACATCATCAGCGGACTTACATTTTCCTCGGTTATGGAGTGGATTACTGTTTTAGTGTTTGGATCATCAGAGAAGCTACTGTACGCAAATGTGAGCACACCTGATGAACTGTTCCAGCGCATGCACCCAAGACCAGCGCGCAAAAATGTATCTGGCACCTTGATCGTATAGGCAAAATCGATTTTAAGAAAAGACGATTTCAGTTTTTTCGTCCAACAGCTCATTTAGAAATGATGACCTTCCAAGTGAGTTTGAAATGAATAAACGGTAAGTCAATTGCTTGCGCATATAACTTGGCAATTTGTTACTGAGTGACAATATCTTTGAACAGGAGGCTGTTTACTTGTCGACATTTTTCATTTACATGCTACTTTTATTCTTAGAGCTATCTGCTTTTGTACCTACACTTTCAAACGGATCTGCCTAAAGTTAATAAAAAATAAGATAAAGCTGATAAATGCTGATATTATCATTCCTTCTTAATTTATTTATCGCCAGTGTATGTATAGTCTTCGCCCATGGTCTTCGTCGATAAGTGTTTTGACATTTCAGATGTACTGAGTAATTGGGCAGATTTCAAAACACATTAGTTGCTTAATGAAATGCCCATTTGAAATTAACCGAAGCCTAATAGCTGTACGAGATCGTCCTCATGGGATAGGTAACTTTTTGGATAATGGACTGTAGGCTGCACTAGGTCAGTTAACTACACTTCTTGCCATGCCGACCGGTATGACGTAGATTTAATGCAGGGAACATTTTTCCCCACCCATGTATTCCAATGTGTGTTTGAGACAGAGCAAGTAAGTCACTTGAAGTGTCCTCCCACACTTCAAACCCGCTAAAGCTCTCAAATCTCCAACATTCCCTTTAGCATGGATGCAGGTAATGTGATATTATGTTGGATATCTCTTCTAGCCCGTTCCATTACTGGGGCATTTTGAAGCAATGACTATGTGTGATTAGCCTACATATAAGGCGCTCATGATGGCCAGCACCAAAATGGTCTATTACAACAGAAGCATAACAGATTACGACTATACTTCTAATGTAACAATAGAAATTGTGGTAGGCCCTACATAAAATATCTGTCTACATTTGAGAGCAAACATTTTTGAATTACATAAATTGAGTTCATCAGGGTTGGCTGTTGTAATGCCACTCTTAACTGAGTCATCATTGACTGATCCATTTTGAATGTCCCTCAGGAATCCATAACTACCATATCTTCATCACAATACTTCTGGAATACAGCACGTAATGCTGCCCATCTATTCGAGCAGTAATGAGCCTCTTCTTTACATCATCAATTATGCATTTACGACTGCAGGTGATTCTGAGATTCTGAAATTCAATCTGAAAGGATTCATCTGAACTGAGCAATCATTATCCTTTATTAGACAGTTACAAAGAAATGGTTGATTTTAAACATGTGAATCAAAGTACACTTGATACATTTTATTAAATGTTACCACAAACCACAATTATTCTGTTTCAAGTGGTTGTCTTCTCAGGGTCCAGCGACACTTCTCCCTACATGGCATGTTCTTCACCACAGTTGAGGTGGACTCAGAGGAGTTGGGTTACTCTGCCAGCTTGCCCAAGCAATCAAGCAAAATCTATAGTCTCTGGCGTTTTGGTCCCAAGGCACCCATGATTGCAGTCGACATCCTTATGGGCTTCCATAAACTTTTGTTCCATATTTACTCCCCGGGACCTCACACTGCCTGTGTTCCACACCCTCTTTGTGTTCTCCCTCTAGACAGACTTATCTACTCTGTGTTAGGTGTTGTGAGTGCACAGTACACACAACCAAGTGACAAAGTAGCAAAAACAATCTCAAGACGTTCCAATAATTGGATTTCAAGCTTCCTCTGTCACAATCCAATTGTGGTATTGACGAGAAAACAGAACTGAAAACAGGGCCTTATAGTGTAGTCATGACTGTGAATATGTTGCAGTGAGGTTTGGGTGCACCTTTCCTGCAGGGTTGTGTTACAATCAAGGCGAATGTATCTGCGATGGGGAAGACAAAAACAGATAAGCCGTATCAGATCTGTGGTTATATCCTGATGCAGCTGACGTTGATTTACCGTAATGATAACATCTTAATACAATCTACTTCAGGGCTGTCTTTACTTCCGCCAAATGTATAAAGTAACAGATAAGCAGGAGCTTAGTACAACAGGAAAGCGTATGTAAAAACCTTGCCATATTGCAGCTATTCTTTCTCAGTAAAAAATGATGTTTTTCTTTTCCAAAATATTATTAACCCCAATGACCAAAGTTATAGAACATCTTTATATGTGACTGACATATACAACAGTAATGTTGTTGCCAGATATTTAAAGAGTCAACAATATTATGTTGGAAGCCAACCACACAGGTTTTGACTGTAAGTCAAGTCAGGTCCTTGGGCAGGACTAGACACAACTCCCAGCCAGGGATCTGTCTACTCTATCTCCCCAGAATTTAGATCCTGAAAGCAACTGTCCATCAATGTCTGGGCGACAGTGAGTGTGTTACAGACTTCTCTGCTGCGGCGCATCAGTCAATGTCCTTTCTCTTTAATGTTGGCCTGGCTTCAGTTTAGGCTGTCACAGCAGTGTTACTCATCTTAGTCCCATAAAATGTGTTCCATATTTAAAATGAAAAGCAGTGCTCTGTCATAAGTAAGTATTATACTAATAAACTGATGCCTTCAATTACATGAGTGACTGTAGGTTCTTCAGTCAAGCTTCTCTAGTCAAGCTAGTCCTATAAAATGTGCTTAATCTTTTGTCTGCATTAAGTACAGTGTCATACAACTAATTTAATGCATTCAATGAAATTTATGAATATTACTGCAAGTCATTGATATCTTCTTTGATCCGTGTCAAGCAGAGACTGCAGGCCTAATGACCGAAAACCTTGTTGGAGTTTCAGTCAGGCGTAGGTTAAGAAATCAGATATTCTTGAGTCATGTGTCTGGAGCCTACTGTGGTTGTGTAGGAGTTGTGTAGGAGTTGTGAAGGAGTTGTGTGCTTGACCAACAGGACTCTGCCTGTCTCAAGTGTCCCAGAGTGCCATCATACAGTATCTTCCTCCACCAGGGCCCAGAATAGGTGCCCCTCTCTTCAACATCTGACGAAAACAGTTCTCCCTTCTTCCTGTTCCATCACACATGGATCGGTCTCTGGACTGGCTAAAGGAAACGAGTGGGTTATATGAGCACTGCGATATGCTCTGGAAGGAAGAATGCCAATTCAGATGGGGAATGGAGATATTACTGACCTCTCCTTTCACCTGTCATTATCTTTCATTTGAGCTTTTCTTTTGTTCCATGCCATTCTCTCTCTCTCTCTCTCTCTCTCTCTCTCCCCTTCTGGAGAGATCATATTCGCTCCTCTGTCCATCTTCATTTGTTTCTCGTCATTTTACATTGATTGCTCTGGTAATGGGCTCAGCAAAAAGGTTTTACCACTTGGGCACAGTGTGAATTGGTGACATTAAGGGTCTTTGAAAAATTGAATCTGAGTATTTGGGGCGGTGATGGTGGCTTTTCATCGTCCGTGTGGATGGATTTGTTCGGCCCCCCACTTTTGATACAGAGACTCCAGCTTGATGTTATGGTAATATGAGATCACTATTGCAAACTCCAATGTAGAAAGGTCATCTGTCCTCCAGTTGAAACGACAGCTGATTAATTGCATCGTTTGCTGAGTCCCTGGGTGTGACTACCCCCCCCCCACACACACACACACCTGCTCTCTTTACATTGACAGCTGCTGATTTAGCTGTAGTCCTTCAACCATCACACTGAAATTACGGATGTCGTGAAAGTTGTGTTACTGTACTTGAATGACAATAATTTGTAGTTTCCTGTCTGTGTATGACTGTTTCACTCAGTGGGGATAGCTTGGTGGCTCTGTGGTTTCGGAGCCGTACACCAGGACAAGGGCCGAGGTTTTTGAAGCTCAGTGAGCCTCTTGGCATTATGTAGTGCCGTTATTAGCGTCATGTGTAATTTAGCCTCGTGGAATGTTGAATTATTCATCCACCACACAAGCTTTGAAGCCTGTACTGTTGCTTTGATATCTAAACGGTGCTCTTGCATAGATACCATGTGGATTGTTAGTGTTCTGGACCTGCTTCACAATATCAATTTTTATGAGCAAAAAAAAAAATGTTTTCTCTCTCTCTCTCTCTTGCTCTCTATTCATACTCTACCTTTATTTATTTTTGCCATAGAAGAAAAAAGAGAAGTTATTAACTCATCAATTGATGATAAAACCATGACTACTGAATGATCAAGGGGTTGTGAATGGCAATCAATTGTTAGCTCATCAACAGGAGGGGTGTGTCACTATCTTAACAGCCAATCACAACCCTACTATGTTCCTAAGTGCACTTAAGACTCATTGTGTCACACTCTGCCTGACATTACCATACTGACACTTATGTTATATTTCCATTTCAATCTAGAACAATATGTGCAGCTGGAAATTGGATTTTGACCTTCATAATAGTTTGGGGCCATCATTTCAGCGTCCATTTAGCCTGAAAGGCAGGTCATGGACACAGGTCATGATTGGTCAACTGGAAGAGATTCGTGCCTGGAGAAATTTCACTAACTGGGTTACACTTGCGTTTGAGACCAATATGACCATCTCAGTCCAGAGTTATTTTAGTATTGCATCACTGTTGACTGGAGGCATTTCTAAACCTCATTTGAATCCTCTGTTTAATGAGAGCCTTGAGTGTTTCTGTGAAACACACTCCAAAGAGGATACATGATTGTTCTGCATATCAGCAGGCAGAGTGTTTGAGACACATTAGCTGTGATCTTTGGAAAAGATTAAATAAAATATTTATTTTTATAAATATACATTGCCCATATGAAATTCAGTCTGCCAAAATGTGTTTTGCAAGACCCTAGTCAAGCAAGAAGGGCCTTACTGTTCCTGACTGGTAGCTCCATTGGTTAAAATAAACCTTTAGGTTTATTCTGTTAAACATATTGTGCAACTAAATTATGGTTTTGTAGGTAAAGTGGAAACACGGTAAACACTTTTCCTCTACCGCCGCCACATGGCGGTGTAAAGTAATTTCATTCACTTCTAAGCGCTATTTGTTATAGAAAAACATGACAGAGTCACAAAGATCTAATAATTACGCTCAGTTTTTGAGCTCAATTGTCATAACCAACTGCATTGTATTCATGGGATGTAGTCCATTTCATTATTTTTTTCTTTCAACTTTTTATTTATATAGAGACAGTTTGAGAGAGACAGGAAAGCAGAACTAAAGAGAGAAGGACATGGAAAAGACCCCGGGCCGGAATCAAACCTGGGCCCCTGAATTAGCCTTAACCTGAATGCTACACGCTCTACCCACTGAGCCACTGGCAGCGACCACAGGCTCTGTTCTAAATAGGGTTCATCATGAGCCCCAAGGTTCCCATGCCGACCTGCTTGTATTCATGCCGTGTCCCGGGATCGGCCCACCTGTCAGTCGTATTGACTCAGCTGATGTCTGTGTTGAGGAGCTCTCTGGGGGCATGGAGGGAACCATGTCCACGATGAAAGCTGCCACAGAAACGTTCCGTCAACCATGTCTGGATAAATGAATTAGCCTTCCAACAGTGTCCTTCAGCAGTGTCTTGTGTTTGCTTGAACGTATGAAGCAGGGTATTTAATTGAAGTCGCTTGTGTACTTGCAAGTAAAAAGCCAGATATGCCCTTCAGTCAGGGCTGTGCACATGTCAGATAAAGCCTTTAAGGATTAGCATGCAGCGTATCAAGTGGCAAAAACATTTATTGAATATTTAATTCTGTTTTCCTTGAGTACACTTTTACAGACAGCATTTCTTAAATATCAAAATGCATCAGTGTTCAATAGTTATACCAAAACACATCGTCCTAGAATTTATCAGTCGCCTCCTCTTTTCTCTGAGCGTTGGTTTGTTTCACCTTATCTTTTTCTCAATCTACAGTCTGGGCTGTTTGCCGGCAGACAACAGGCAAAATGGATACTAATTAAACTGGGGATTTAAATAATTAGGCTTAAGGCGTTTGTTAATACCTCCTCACATGTTATTCTAAATAATAGTAATTAATTCTATCACACTCAGGGGATATAGTATATTTGTCGAGAGTGAAGATATCGAAACATTGAGTCGAATCAGAACTGTAGTTAAATTTCTCAATGTGGCCTTCACCTTTACAATCTTTCCCATTGTGTTTGATAACAATTGTTGTTGTTTGGGTTCAGTGTGTTTATCAACCAAATGACATTACATACAAATCAGAATAATCATGAGCTTTCAACCCTCCATAAACATGACTGCCCCTCCACACCTTTATCAAACGACTATTCTCTTCTTAGTAAAACTATTTTTTGTTGCAGTAGATAGCAAGGACAGCAACAGAACATGTGTAACTGTACGCCATCTACAAATTCTGTTGAAAATGAGATACTGACAAACTAATTGTTTTTGTGTGCCTTTTCAGTTGTCAGCCTCAATATTTAATAATAACTGGTCTCTTTCCGTGTCGTCTGTTTCAGGATGACTACTGACTGAGGGAATATTATCTCCCTGGGTGAGAGAGAGTTTCTATCCCCAAGTGGACACCGGGCTCTGCCCAGGGATGGAGATGGAGAGGTACCAAGGGGAAAGTTCCATGGGGCCCAACATCACTAACTGCACAGGGATGCCCCCCAGCGCTCTGCCGGCGGCAGTCTTCTCAGACAGAATGGTTGTTTTGGTCGTACTCCTAGGGCTCTTCAGCCTACTCACTGCGCTAGTCAACATCGCTGTTATTATCGCCATCTGCACCACCAAGAAGCTCCACTTGCCTGCAAACTACCTCATTTGCTCCCTGGCTGTCACTGACTTCCTGGTTGCTGTCCTGGTGATGCCAATCAGCATCCTCTACATCTCCACAGAGACGTGGTCATTGGGCCAGGTGGTGTGTGAGGCGTGGCTAAGCGTGGATATGACCTGCTGCACTTGCTCAATCCTGCACCTCTGCGTCATAGCGCTGGACCGCTACTGGGCCATTACTAAAGCCATCGAGTACGCCCGCAAGAGGTCTGCACGCCGCTCGGCCGTGATGGTGGCCGTCGTCTGGGGGATCTCCATCTTCATATCCATCCCGCCCCTCTTCTGGAGACACCGGCCTGGCAGCCAAGGCCCCGAACAGTGCATCATCGAGCACGACCACAAGGGCTACACCATCTACTCCACCTTTGGGGCCTTTTACATTCCCATGACTCTCATACTCATCCTCTACTATAGGATCTACAGCGCCGCCAAGACTCTGTACCAGAAACGAGGCTCCTCCCGTCACCTGAGTAACCGGAGCGTGGACAGCCAGAATTCTCTCAACCACTGCCGCGTCGCGCACACCCTCTGTGCGTCCGACCTGTCCACTTCAGACAACACTCTGGAGTTTGACAGGCTCAACGTCACCATACGCATCCCTTCCTTTGAGGCAGATTTGGAAGGGATGGATGAGAGGAATCAGATATGTACCTCCCGCGAGAGAAAGGCTGCACGCATCCTTGGACTTATCCTTGGAGCTTTTATAATTTGCTGGCTGCCTTTCTTTATCAAGGAGCTTCTTGTGGGGCTCAGACTTGTAAATCCCTCCCCACAAGTCTCTGATTTCCTAACCTGGCTGGGCTATATCAACTCGCTCATCAACCCTCTCCTGTACACTAGCTTTAACGATGATTTCAATTTGGCGTTTAAGAAGCTTTTCAGACGGAAGGAGCATGCTTAGCCAGTCCAAGTTGAAAATGCTACCCGTTAGAGAATGTATGCAAAAATATTTACATGCAGTGTGTTGCATTTGTCCATGCTACTTGTGTGATGTTGTGCTTTTCTAAATAAAGGTCTTATCAACAAAACTGTTTAACTCGCCCGTTTTATTTAAGTCTTAGAGATGACTTCCACCTTCCACTGTTGAATAGGCTGTACAGGCCTCATCCAGCTTTGACATTTTCAGTTGCTTTATAGGACTAAACAGATTATACATTAACAAAACAAATTAACCAAATCAAAACACAATCAATACATCCTAATAGCGATTAAAGAAACGTTGTTGCTGTTTAAAGCTAATTTCGCTCGTATCCAATCAGACGGAATCAATAGGAATTTGACATAATTGTTATTTTCTGTCATACGTTAGTAATGCATTCAGGTCAATGAAATCATTTTCTAACAGTAGAGGGCATTGTTTACTGCGTCAGTGCGTAAAATTGTGTCCCACGCTGTTCGCGTACGCTTTAGTGGTACGCGCTGGAGTTGGATGTGAAGATGGCGGACGAAGAGGCCGAACAGGACCGTTGCGCACGGAGCGACACCAGTGCAACGATAGTGTCACTCCGAGAACGACTGCAAGAATTAGCTGTAGTGCTAAAGGACTGCGCGGACTCTGGAGAACAGTCTTCTTCTCAGTATTGCCAACAATTTTGTCAGGTTTGTCAAGCGTTTACTAGAATTATTTCTGACTGTGCGTCCTGGCCATTCCCAATAGAAAAAGGCTAGCTAAGCTAACACCCTACTGAGCCATTGCTTTGCAACAGCAAACCATTGCTTACCAGTGGAGAGCTAGCTTTCTATGTATGTTTTAAAGGTACCAAAAGAACCACGACTGTAAAGCCGCGGGTACGGTTCATAGAATTCAAAGTGAAAGTAAATGTGTTGGTTTAGTTAGCGTAGCAAATGATGGGACACTTAGCTTGATAGGTAGCTGGCTAGCTAGCTTTGCTTCCTGCTAAATCTTGTCAACTAGCTATGCTTCCTAACATATCATATTGACATCTTGTAAGGTATGTCATGACTCAACTAGCTAGCAATACATTCGGCTGTCGGGTGGATCTATGGAAATTGCCAGTCTTGTCTTACGCAGCAGACGAGGTGATATTGACAGCTGTGGTTAACATCAACTTGATGCAGTACTGCAGTGCAGTCTTAAACTATGGAATGCACAGAATCCCATTCGGTCAGAAACGTTAATTCCTCGTTTGCACAGTAATGATAGGAACACATAGTCTAGACTGCCTATTCAGATAGTCAGGGTCGTGCATGAGTTGTATTATAGGGTAGCAGTAAGCGTGGACATGCATCCGTGAATGTATTTATGATGGATTGGCCTCTGATTTTAGGTCACTTTTGTGTTTGTTGTTTGGTTTTATGGCAGCATTAGGGTTAAACTTAGACCTATGATCTGCTCCTGATTCAGAACTGCACTATTTGGCCAAGGTTTTTGGCTTCTCATGTGTTGGGAAATGGTGACAGTTGAACTTGTTTTTGATTTCTATTTGAAAGGACAGGATCAGTTCCTCCAGTGTTTGATGTTTCAGCCACTGTGGAAGTAGAATATAAAGCATGTTTCACACACATCTTTGACTGGAGGCAATAAGTGTCTGGCTTGTGTTGTGGGGGAGGACTAGCCTAGAACAGTCTCTCTCAATCTAAGGCTCAATGTGTGCGTCTTTAATTTTTATTTATTTAAAACATTTCAAATTTTCTCTTTTGGAAATGTAACAGTGCAATGTTCATTTCCAGATTTGTTTCTCTCTCAGTGGAGAAGCAGCCTGTGTTTGCTACTTTCTGCACTTAGTGTGGATTTCAGTGAATGGATGCCTAAAAGATGCCTAATCCCCCGGAGGCAAACTGGGATCCTAGACACACTGAGAATAACAGTTTTTCCTGACCGACTGAGTGATGTGTGTGTGCATCTGTGTGTGTGCATCTGTGTGTGTGTATCTGTGTGTGTGTGTGTGTGCATCTGTGTGTGTGTGCATCTGTGTGTGTGTGTGTGTGTGTGTGCGTGCATATGTGTGTGTGCGTCTGTGTGTGTGTGTGTGTGTGCATCTGTGGTGTTATGAGCTGCAAGCCAGCCGTCCTGCACAGCATTGCCCCGTGTCCAGGATGTTGCTGTGGGAGTGTTCTGTCTGGAGAGTCATTTGAGACTCTGTTGCCCCAGGTTGTGTGGAACCTGATGAATATGCATGCTCCTCCAGGACTGGGCTGGCTGCTGGCTGCTGGCTGGCTGGCTGGCTGGGCTGGCTGGGCTCCCACCCCCTCCTTTTTTCTTTGTCTAATTAGGCCTGGATCAACTACAGAGTAGTGAGTAGGATTCTAATGTGTGCTGGGAGCAAAGTCCTGTTCGTTGTTTTCTTGTAGCACAGGGTGTTTGCAGTGCAAACTGCAGGAAACCAAAGATGGGCGTTTCTCTCTTCACTTAACCCAACCAGCGGAGCTGTTTGGTCCAGATTTTCATTTGTCAGCAATGTCTTGTAGGGTCAGTTTACCCTTGTGACTTGTCCCAATTAGAAGGTCAACAGACAACATTATGGATTTGTTCAGGAACTGATCACTCACTTTAACATAGTTAGAAGATAGCTTTTTACAATGACACTGCGTTTGACTTAATATCCATTCCAGCTTTTTTATTGGTGGGGTCTGATTGTGCTGTATAAAGGCTGTATTGTATGACAACTGCATGGTAGCCACAGCTTACTAATGGACAGATGGCAGCTCCCTTTGAAATTAATTACATGACCTCTGACATTATCCATGTCTGGCAGCTAAGATATGGTGCTCTGGTTATCTGGTGGATTACAAGACCACTTGTGTGTTTCTGCTATGAATAGCACTTTTTGCAGCCAGGTGTACATGAGTGGTTTGTGTATATTTTTCAACTGCTGTAGGTTCCTTGGGGGGGGGGGGCTGTCATGCACACCTGCAGAGGAAAAGAGAGAGGGGTCAGAGAGAGCGAGATGAAGGATGCGCAGACTAAATAAGATGCTGCTGTTGTTTTTTGTTAATCATAACAGCAGCCTCCATTGTGCAGGTTTCCCAGCACTGGATGTGAAGGATATTGTTTCTTTGTTTCGTCTGTAGTTGAAGGTTATGCGCAGATGCATGATGGGAAGAGAGAGGAGTCTGGTGTTGTCATCAGGAGGCTACCTGCTGAGATAATGGATCTGTCTGTGCATGGCTCAGTTCAGAGCATGCCTCATGCTCTCCTCTGCAGGTGAATATCCTGGCAGACCTTGCTAATTAAGTCTAACACTAGTCCTTCTAATGAACGCCTTAATAGAAATATCCTCAATGGACCTGGTATTGTGTTCAGCTCTTGATTAGCATTGCTTGGTACGTTATTTTGTTATTTTAACATGAAAGCTAAGTGGATGGTACCCTGTGGGGTTCGCCTGTATTTAGGCTGATTGTCCAATATCAAGTCTTTAGGAAATGTTTACATCTCATTATTTGAGAATGAAACTTCTCTTTATTTGGAGGTTTGACTGTTGACTCTGTTTACAAGTATGTGTTTACGAATCTGCTGCAGGCATGAAGTAGAAAAACTTGATCTTTTCGACAGCTTTTGTCCTCAACATGTAATTTGTTCACTGAGTTATATGGGGTTACATTCTAGCATACAGTGTTTCCTGAAGAGCAGAACATGGAGCATACTGAACTCTCCAGGACCTTGAAATGAACTCTCCATGACCTTGCATACCTAGCAAGACTATAGGCCCTTCTAGGCTCCTGTCTGGAAGCCACCCGAGACTGAAGGCAGCCAGACATGCAGTGAAACATGAGCACAGTCTACACTACACCATTATTGTTTGGTGGACATGGTACAGAAGCAGCTTTGTTGAGTTATCTTACAATGTAGGCTAAGACTTTGTTTGGATCCTCTCTTTTATTGTATGAAAAAAACTTGGTTTTCCTTCCTCGCTTTACAGAGAAATCGGTTTTGTTTGTTCTTAGAAGATGAAAGTAGATGTATTTATCATCTCACTATGCCCGTATTTCTACCGGCGGCAGAACTTTTGCTAGGCCTAGTTTTGTACTCTTGTGAAGATCGTTCTTCCCCAGGCGTATCTAGCTCTCCTGGGTCTCACCTGGTCTGTTTTCGTTACGCTGTTGCAAAGCTCCCTCTCTCCCAACCTTGGTGGAAATGTGTTGAACACTTGTTTTGTAGGACACTGGAAAGATCGGCCTTGAAAGTATAGTGAACCTTATGAAATGACTACCTCTGCTCAGTCATCTATTTGTCCTGTGGGCTTATCTGACAAGTACAGCTTTAATTTAATTCAATGAAGAATTAAAACAAAAGAAAGCAGAACGTTTCTGAATTATGTGTTTTTACTCTGCACTTTAAAGACGCAGCATGATATACACAAAAACAATATTTCGGTTTCTTGCTGAATGTTATCAGTGCTTGATTAGGAGAAAAGACTGTGTGTGTAACCTCCCCTTCTATCTCTGTCTGCAGACTCTGGTGGAGTATGCTGGCCGCTGGAAGGTGGAGGATGATCCGTTGACCTTGGTGGAGGTTTACAGAGTGGCCCTGCTGAGCTATGCTGAAGCGTCTCCCTGCCTCTCCACCCAGTGTGAAAATGTTCCCCTTGTGCTTGAAAGGCTCTCGCTGTGAGTTCTAATGAAGGGGATGCCTTTGATTGTTGTTTACTATTTTGCTTCCTCAATTTACACTCAAATACCCTTGAGATATAAACTTCATAAACATGTCAGGACAATTATAGTCTACTTATTACACTGATTTGCTGTACATAAATGTGTGTTTATTGTGTTAACCTCCATCATAACTTGTACCGTTTAAAGTACTTAAACAATCAAAGGAAATTTACCTACAGCGCTGCATGTCTTGATTAAATAATGTTTGGTTTTCCTCTTTTGGGTTTCCATTGCTTTGTGCAGAAGCTGTGTGGAACTCTTGCTCTCACTGCCAAACGAGATCCCAGATACCTTGTGGAAGGAGTTCCAGTCATCTGTACAGGTAAAGGGCACTGTCTCACTGGAGGGTTATGCTTGTCCTTCTGTGTTTGTCTGTGACCTGAACTGGGATATTATATTTCCCGCTCTTAGCTGTCGCGTTGACGTTTTTCTTTGCAGTCCTCACACTCACAGTTGCAAGAGAATGGGATTCCACAGCTGTCGCTGCTGTCTGGCCTGGTCCAGGGCACTGGGGTCTGGACTAACAGCACTCTGCACAGCCTGCTCTCCCATGGGTCCCCACACACAGACCAAGGTGAGGGGGTCAGTCCTGCTCTGGAACCAGAGTGGAGTGTTTTTATCGTGACGTAACAACAACATTTCTAATCTGGTGAATGGGCTCTCCTCTTGTCGTACAGTTCATGAGTTCTTGGCACTGGAGGGGCCTCAACTGCTGCTGATGAGGATGAAGCATCTGTTTAAGGAGAAGCAGGAGGAGAAGGCCCTGCATCTGGCCAAGGCATGCACAGAGTATCCAGAGTTTGAAGGAAAAGGACATTTTAAGCAGATGCACCTTATTTGTTTGTGTGCCGTCTCAGAACAGGAACAGTTGATGGAAGAGGTAAATTGAAATAATCTGTAGGCATCATTAAAAAAAGGTTTCAGAAGGTTTCTGTTTCATGGTAGTGAGAACTTCTGCCACCAGATGGCGGTCTACCACATTACAAGTAGTCTTGGTGACTTGAGGCTGTACTAATGCCGTCTTGGTTGTTCAGCTGTCTAAGGTGGATTGCCGTGATTCTCTGGAGATGATCTGCAATCTTGAGTCAGAGGGGAATGATAGGGGAGCCTTCAGTTTATGCACTGCCTTCCTGACCCGCCAGCTACTGCATGGAGACAGTTATTGTGCCTGGTAACCACGAATACACACTACAGTTCTTTTGGTTAATTTTGACATTGGAATGTGTGAATAATCATATAATTGTTTTCCTTCCTCCATCTCTAGGGAGCTCACCCTGTTTTGGAGCAAACTGCTGAAGCGTCTAGAAGCGTCAGAACAGACCTTTCTGGATAGATGTCGTCAGATGTCCTTGCTGTCTAAAACAGTTTACCACATCCTCTTCCTCATCAAAGTCATTCAGTCAGAGGTGAGTTAATGACATTCACTTTACACTCAATCTTAAAATCAGTTGATTGCGCTCACCATCTTCCACATAACCTGCCCTCCTTTTTTTCCTTTCTCTCTTTTCCAGATGGCCACTGTAGGCCTGCCGGTGTGTATTGAGATGTGCATAAGAGCACTGCAAATGGAATCCAGTGACGGGAGCACCAAGGCCACCATCTGTAAAACGATCTCGTGTTTGTTACCAACTGACCTGGAGGTCAAGCGTGCCTGCCAGCTCACCGAGTTTCTCCTGGAACCAACAGTGGACTCCTACTATGCTGTGGAGACACTCTATAATGAACCTGACCAGAAGCTGGAGGAGGACAATCTACCTGTGCCCAACTCTCTACGGTGTGAGCTGCTGCTGGTGTTTAAGACCCAGTGGCCTTTCGATCCGGAGTTCTGGGACTGGAAGGCGCTGAAACGTCAGTGTCTTGCTCTCATGGGCGAGGAGGCCTCCATCGTGTCGTCTATCGACCTGCTGAACGATAGCGAGAGCCCAGAGGCTCCTGAGGAGGAGGAGGACGGGAGCAAAGGCCCAGAGGACTTCAGAGATGTCACAGACTGCTTTGTGGACACCACAAACGAACTAAAGGAAATAACCGACAAGAGACAAAAGAACAGAGAAGTGAAGAAACTGAGAGAGAAAGGTTTTATATCTGCCAGGTTTAGAAACTGGCAGGCGTATATGCAGTACTGTGTTTTGTGTGACAAGGAGTTTCTTGGTCACAGGATTGTCCGTCATGCACAGACTCATTACAAAGATGGAGTGTATAGCTGTCCAATATGCGCAGAGACATTCACTTCTAAGGAAACACTGGTACCCCATGTAGCATCTCATGTTAAGTTGTCAAGTAAGGAAAGGCTAGCTGCGATGAAAACAAGTAAGAAACTGTCTAATCCAAAAACAGCAGCTCCTGTTATTGCAGCCTTAAAGGCCAAGACAGAGAATCAGCTGTGGACTAAAAAAGAAAATAGTGATTCCCAAGAAACAAATGGGGAGTTCCCCGAAACCGTTCAGGCCAAAGTCTCAGACTTCAAGATGGAATGCAGTGATGAAAACACGTGTCCTGTTGCCAACTGCAGGAAGGGGTTCAAGTTTTTAAAGAATCTTCTTGCACATGTAAAAGCACATGGGGATAATGATGAAGCAAAGCGCTTCTTGGAAATGCAGAACAGGAAGGTGATCTGTCAGTATTGTCGTCGTCAGTTTGTCAATGTCACCCACCTTAACGATCATTTGCAGGTGCACTGTGGCGTAAGGCCATACATTTGCATTCAGCTGAATTGCAGGGCCAGCTTTCTGTCCAACACTGAACTGCTTGTCCACAGAAAAGAGCACGTTATGTTTAAGGCCAGATGCATGTTTCCCAGCTGTGGGAAGATTTTCAGTGAAGCTTACAAGCTGTATGACCACGAGGCACAGCATTACAAGACGTTCACCTGTAATATCCCTGACTGTGGGAAGGTGTTCCACTGTCAGACCCAGTTGGATTCACACCAGGAAGAACATGACACAAAAGAGGAGGAATGCCCAGATCAAGACCTTCAAAGTCCACCAAGCCCCAACCCTCCTCATTCACTAGTGGAGCGGATGCTTTCAGATCAGGCCACCCTCTCAGAGGAGATCTGCAAAGGAAATTTAATAAACTCGGGTAATGAGACACCTCTTCAAACACCAGACAATGTTAGGATGAACCACTCGATTGAGGACGTGTTTTCTCAAGGACTTGTACAAAACCCTGAGCAATACACTGTCAAAAGTGAGCCACCAGACATAGGTCAGTACCCATCTCAACAGGTTCCTTGTTCAAAAAATTCAGTAATCCGGTCTACACATATACTTGATCCCAATCAAAATGTGCATTTAGACAATTCAGGAGCTTCTACGTTTGACTGCATGAGACCTACACCACAGTACCCGCAAGTACCCTCCTACCAAGGCACTAATCAAAATATGCAACATGGCCTATGCACGAATGTTCAGCAAGGACAGGCATTTCCCCAAGATGGACATGGTTGTCCTAGCAAATATAATTCAGACCTTGGAGTATCGTTACAAGGACGTCATCAAGGCATGCTTGTTAATAACCTTCTGGCATCGGGCCCGACCCCACATTACACTCAATCCGCAATGACTCAAACACATCTTCCAGCAGTGGCCCCTCTGCCACCCACTGAGAGCACAATGGCACAGTTTCCATGTTCAGGTTCTCTTGCCCCAACATCTGTGGAGAAACAGAGGCACGAATGTGCGCTTGAAACTTGTACACGGAATTACAGTTCTTACAGGAGTGTTACCAAGCACATGAAAGCTGTTCATCCAGAATTTTACGCGCAGTGGAAACTTTCTAAACAAATTAACAAGGTTTCCAACGCTGCCTCTCTGAGTATTCCCTTTGTTGGAAACCCTGTTGCTGCTCTTCAAACCCATCAGGTCAATGGAGACCCAGTACCTGTATTTCAGAGGCAGAATGTGATCCAGTCACACCCTCACCTAAGCATGACCCCAAACTCAAACCACCCGACTTCATCAGTTCAAAACCAGGCTCTTCTCAACCAAATGGAGAATATACTGGACCCCATTGTACTCTCTCAGTTAGAAAACACCACTAATCAATTTGCACCAATGCAGTCAAATGTTGGAACGACTTTATCATGGCATCCGACCTCTGGAAACAACCAAAACCCGAATAGTTGCCCTTCCCATGAATATCCCTCAAAACAGCAAGGGATGCATGTACCACAAATGGATGCTATCAGTGGAACGCACAACCATGGCCGTCCATCATGTCCTATGCTTGGAACTATGGATAATGCTCTGCAGCCCACTGCCTCTTATGTGGAGAGTCTCAAGGGTTCTAGTCAGTTGGAATGTTCCACATCTCTGTATGCCTCACAGACACAAATCAAATCCAGCACAAACTTTATTGCCCCAGAAATAAAGACAGAGATACTGAATCATATAGAAGCAAAACTCGTACCTGCGGCTAAGGACAGCACAATCAGTTTGGGACATAATACGGAGATTCTTAAAAGTGTCAAGAAAAACAAAAGAACAAAATGGCCTGCCATTATTAAAGATGGGAAATACATTTGCTCCAGGTGTTTCAGAGAATTTTTGAGTCCTAAATCGCTGGGAGGACATTTGTCTAAGCGATCCCACTGTAAGCCCTTTGATGAGACTGACCTGACCGCAGACCTGCCTACGTCGTTTCTCGATCTTCTCAATTCAGAACAATCTATCAATGCTGCCCAGCCTCCACCAGCTGTACAGTATAACCCCTCTGGACTTTATCAAGACAAGCCTAGTCTGCCAGTGACAAGAACTCTAGCAGATTCAAAAAGTTTGTCTAATATCAGTTATCTTCCAGCCAATTTGTCAACATATGGAGTCGGGGATGAACCAAATGATGAGATTCTGAAACACCTTATGGATAATACAAACATTCCTGATCTTTTTGACAATTTAGCAGTTCCCCAACAACCATTACAAAATCCTCGTGGGCCCCATGGAAGTACTGATCGTGGTCCGAAAATCTCAGTCATACATCACACTGCAAACGTAAAGAAGACAGAGAATGAATCTTATAGGGATCCTTTTCTTCAGTCCTGTGACGGTATGTTTGGAATAACAGATTTCTCTGACCCACTCCTCTCCCAAATCCTTTCAGAGAAACCATCTAGTGGTTCTCCTGGCAGTCTTCCCTCAGACCAAATTAACAATTTACTCAAAGTTGAAACAATCACAAAGATGAGAGAAACAAAGAGGATCTCTGATGACGACTCAGGAGGGCAGACAAACGACGGACTGCTGGCTGCAATGGCTAGTTTGGCACAGAATCTAATGTCCAACCCAATGACCCAGATCATGTCACCAGATCCTCAAAATAGTCCAGCAACAGGTCTTAAACCACCTGAGACACAGAGAAAGAACATCGAACAGGATGTCAAGAGAAAACTGAGGGAACAGATTTTAGCAGGAGACTTTCAAAGAAGAAACAGTTCAATTAATTTAACCAGCACTGACACAAACGACTGCTCAAAGAATCGATTGTCATTAAATCCAGCAACCAGTGCTACACATTATTCTGGGGAGCATCAAAGCCAACAGCCGACAAAGAAGATTGAGGTGACCACTGTGGGACAGGTCCATGATATTAACAAAAAAACAAACCCTGTGTATCCTGGCCAAATTCATGGGCCACCAAATCCACAAAGCTTCACTAATTTCAGAGAGCCATCCACCGAACACCAGGAGACACCTGTGCCTACCACTATTTTGGCGAATGATGTTGATTTAGGTCCCTCCCAATCTTCTACAGACCAACAACATTGGATGATGGATATTCAGACTGCATTGGAGAGGCTGGACTTGGACAGAGAGTTGAGTGTCAAACCTCAATCATGTTTCCCACAGAAAACAATCACCAATGACATGTCCCATGAAAATGAGTCTAATGTTTCAAAAGAGAAAGTCACACAGGTCTCTGTTACACAGGTATCTGACGGCTTCGTGAAACCATTTGCCTGTGAGAAAGATAACTGTACATACAGGGCCATGACAAAAGATGCTGTTTTGAAACATCTTATCAAGACTCACAATTACACAGATGAGATGATTCATTCAATGAAGAAAAATCATGAGAAATTTGCCCCATTTAGCTGCCAAATGTGCAGTAAAACATTTACCCGTAACTCAAACCTGAGGGCACATTATCAGACAGCTCACCGGTTGTCACCTGAGGAAGTTTCTAAATTGAACCCAAAGCGCAACACGGGTGGATTTATGAATAACCAGGACCAGACAAATGTCAGTTCAGCCCCTTCCCCCTGTATTCAGACTCTCAGTGCTGCCAACGGACATCGTCCAGTCACGGAAACTATGACTCGTCAGTATTCACTCCAAGATGCGACCAAACAAGAGAACTTGTCACATACTTTTGTACAGTCACTTCCTACTGGAATATCTGACCAAAGATATGATAATACTCACTCTATTGGAATGCAATCAGTACAGAGCCTGTCCAGACACAATCAGCAACTGACTTCATCACCAACAATGTCTAGGTACCAAATGGATGCTCAGAGTGCGGTAATGACTCCTCAACCTTTACCTACAGGTCCTGAGAGTGACAGATGGTCTAATAGACAGTATGTTCCATCGTCTACAGTGCCCAACCAGTACTTACCAAGTAATCAAACTGGAGTCAGTTTGCCAGAAATGACAACTTCAGTGTCAGTGACTACATCAGATGCCCTTCAGACCTGCATTCCCCTACCCGTTGACAAACACAAGGTCAACAAACAAAAAATTCTGAAACCTAAAGTCGATACTCCCAAGAAGATGAAAGAGAAGAAGCCAGACGCAAATGATGCTTTCAGCCCATACAGGCCCTATCGCTGTGTTCATCAAGGATGTGTTGCAGCCTTTACGATTCAGCACAATTTGATCCTCCACTATAGGGCGGTCCATCAGTCTGCTCTGTTGGCATTTGAAGTAAACAATGAAAACGACCAGAACGAGGGGCAGGATGAAACAAACAACCCAGAGATGTCATCATCGTCGCTGGAGGAACCAGAGATTGAGGTCACCCAGGTCACTGAACTTAGGTGTCAAATAAGAGACTGTTCAAGAGTATTCCAAGATGTTCCAAGCCTTTTGCAGCATTACCTCCAGCTTCACAAATTCAGCCTGGATAAGGCAGGGTCGCTCATGTCGAGCATCAACCTTGGCAGGTTCCGTTGCGACCAACAAGGGTGTGCGGCAACATTCACCGCTTTTTGGAAGTACGTTGGGCATGTCAAAGAGGAACATGAGAGAGGAGCGCTATCAAAAGTGGAACCTGTGGACGGGATGTATAAATGTGACGTTGACGGTTGCGACCGTGCCTACGCCACAAGGTCCAACCTGCTGAGACACACGATGAAGAAGCACAACGACATCTACAAACTTCAGCTGGTAAATCAACAAAAGAGTGAGGAACGTTTGAAAATGTCTAAATCAGTCGATGGAAAAGAAAACATCGAGAGCAACAAAAAGAGCCACCAGAAAGGTTGTGACAGGAAGAAGTCCGACAAGTCTAAAAACAATCACTGGACTAAATACGGAAACCCCTCTTTGAAAACGAAGGAGGAAGCATCGGCGTTGTGCATCAAGAGATACACCCTGCAGTACCCCTGCATGATAAAGGGATGTGATAGTGTTATGAATTCCGAGCGCAGCATTATGAAGCACTACATGGGGCATGGCCTGTCAGAGCGATATCTCGAGGAGCAGAGAAGCCATTTCATATTTTGTAAGAAATCCCCCAGGCAGAGGTACCGCTCCGTCAGGAGTGATGACTCAAAGTCAGAGAACTCATCTGAAGTATCGGAGAGCGACGACACTGCAGACACCGGCCAAGAAGGAAGTGAATTTGAGTACTCCAAACCTGTACTGCGGAAGAGGGGGACAACTGAGGAGCCCGGACTGTTCGACAGCAAACCTTTGAACGATGACAGTTCTGAGGCCGCTTCAGATGGCCCTGTAGCGATAAGACGCAAAAGAGGTCGCCCTCAAAAATTACATCTGGACAAACTAGTGAAGCGGAAAAGGGTGTCGAGGTCAACGAGGAGCCGTGCGGTGTATGGTGGGGATAAGGGCTCCGACTCATCATCGAGCAATGCTCTGACACAGGATGACTTGAATTCATTCAAGCCCATGGGATTTGAAATGTCTTTCTTGAAGTTTTTGGAGCAATCCAACCAATCTGAACATTCCCTTAAGAGAAAGATTCATCCAAAAGCCACTGTGTTGTGCAAAAAATCAAGTGCATATCTGCAATCAAAAGATTCCTCCGTTGACTTCAGGAACCCTCAACAACTGACATCTCTTGACAAAGTGAAAATTATTGTAGATGGCGCTTATTCGGACGTTGCTGAGATACTACTGAAGCAACTTCAGGAAATGAGACCAACAGTGATTTTAGAGAAATAGGTATTGTTAGTATTAAGACTGATTGACTGGCTGAATGTGTTTTAAAATATGGTTACTCAGGATTAGACTGGTTTAAACTTGCTGCATTTTTTTTTGTAAATCTGTTTGTTGAATTAACGAATTTAAATTGTTTTTGACAATAAATCTAATAGTATAAACCTTATCTATAAATATTGTTTTTACAGTACATGTACAAAGTTTGGTATAAATTAACAAATTAAGCATGTATGTATTTATGAATCTTCCCATCACATTTTGCCTCCTTTGAAACTGAGATAAAAAGCTCATGGCACATGCTGCCATGTTAAAAATAAATAAAAAATGGTATCCCCATGGGACAGGATTTAACAAAGTAGTCCCTCAAACTAATGGAATGTGATGTTGTGAGTAAAGTTTCTGATTTATTTTGTTAAACATGCCTTGTAAATTTCCAGGCATAGACAAATGTGTGTGTGTGTGTGTATAGTATTTTTTTTTTATCACTTACTGCCACCAGCAGTGATAAGTTAATTGAGATAAACTGAAACTTTATTACAAGTTTTTGTGTACGTGTTTTATTACATTCAGTCATTACATTGTTTTGCTTTTAATAAAAAAAAGACATTTGTAAGAATTATAAATAGAATGGTAGTCTTTGTAATGTACATTAAATGAAAATCCGTCTTAGAGAAGCAGATAGCCCAGTAGATGTCCCAACATCAAATATTAACGAATAATACAATTTATGCGTCAGTTGTGTTTGGTGGACATTGAGTGGTGACTTTACTTTGCAGAATATCTTTATTTGGGAAAGTCTGGAGTTGGTGAGTTGATGACTTATTAATGATATTTGAATGGTAACGGTAATTCGCATCAACAGGAATGTATCGTTTGCTGAACATTTTCCAGCAGTGTTTAGATATAATGTACATCATTTCTGCAATATTCAATACAATGCACAGAATCGATGTGCAGCCCATTATGTAAAGGAAGACTTTCTTCTCCGTGGCTTTGGAGATGTAGCAGTCCACAGTGTTGGGACAAGGGTCTTCACTGCAGCGGAGCAAACGGGGAACATCAAAGCCGCTGTACAGGAAGTAGAAGGCCAATAGGGACCCCACCTCAAAAGTTGTCTTAAAGATGAGGCTGACAATGTAGGTGCACAGTAGGCCTCCATCAATCCTGCCTTTATCTTCGTATAGCTTCCTTTTATACTTGCTTTCCCTGTAGTCGCGGTAGGCCACATGTAGAGCGACCAACAGAGAGGGGGTTGACACCATGATGAGCTGGAGAGCCCAGAGTCTTATCTGGGAGATTGGGTAGAAATGGTCGAAACATACGTTCTCACAACCAGGTTGGTGAGTGTTGCAGACAAAGTCTTTGTTCTCGTCCTTCCACACCTGCTCGGCTGCAGCTACATACACCAGGATGCGGAAGATGAAGAGAATGGAGAGCCAGATCCGTCCAATGACTGTGGAGTACTTATTTACTCCACTCAGGACGTTTTCCAAAAAACCCCAGTTCATCTTTTCTTTGATGTAATAAACCTGCAAATTAGGGACAACAGCCAAGGTCATGGAAATTCGTCATATAACATTGTCTTTGTGACTCTTCTAACGTATAATATTATAGCATTATGTAGGCTATACAAAGAAAACAAACATTTGTTAGTCAAACTGCAATGTTGCTTCCCCATTCAATTTGCATCCCGGTGATTTCCTGGTGTTGAAATTAACACTCAATATACCTTCATTGGCTCTGGTAACGGCTGAAGTATTAACTGTAAACCATATATAATTTAACAGTCTACTCTTTCTGTGACGGAGACGTTTCACACCCATTGACAACCATTTGTCTTTTAGTTATTATTACGAATGTATATTTCCACTCTACGAGGATTACTTTTACATCAAAAACCGTGAAATATCAAATGATTTAAGGAAGAATGAAGTGCGTGTCCAATTTAAAAACTGGGCGCAACAAACAACTTGAAATCTTAACCAATTTAACAATGTGAAAAGGCAGGATGAATACTCACCAATTGAAAAGCGGATTATTCTCTTATTGAGAACTGAAGGTAAAGAGTGGTTCTGTACCCGTATCTTTAGGAACACCTGATAGCCGACACCGATGCCGTGGGTGCAGAGAGCTTGCCACACCTTCTGCAACCAGGTGGACAGGTTGACTGGTTGTTTCCAGAAAATAATTATATTCGTGAAGATATCAAATTACATTTGTTGATGTGTGCACAAGATTTACTCACATCGAGATGCAATATCTGAGCCCTATTTAAAATAGGTAAATTATGTTTTGGTGTTTGTTTCCTCGAAATCAAAAGGCTTCCTTATTTCCAACAAGCGGTTGGAGGCTAAGTTGTCACTATGGACACACACTAAACAAAAAGACTAGGTCAACAGTTTAGTGTTTGATGAAACAACAGAACGATATGTTAAATAGAATCATTCCAAGTGATGGAGGTATGTCATGCAAGTTTAATGAGAATTTGAGGTAGGCCTATTGTATGGCGCAGCAAGTAGCCTATTAATAATACATTTGAAGGCATGAACTTAGTATCTTCAGTGTATTTGTTACAATAAAATTAACAAATATATGATTATTTTAATATAAAGCTATCGCCTGCTCTTAGACGTTGCTGACTATTTCAACAGGCCTACTCCGTGTTTTGCCCAGAACGTTTTTAATATTTTTCACGCGTCTTTCTTTCTTTATTTTATTTCTCCAACCTTTGGGTGGCGCTATCCATAATTCTTTAGAGACGCTGTTTTAGCGGTTATTCTTTTCACTATCGTTGATTGTTTTGACTTTGACATCACCACGCAAAGTAACCTAGCCTATGTATACGACATATTCCAACATGTCTTTAAAGACTCTTTGCTGTCTTTATTGAGGATTTAACTACTTTGAAATCGAACGTTTGGAAAGACTGACATTGGAAAATGTCGTCTCCAGAATCGGGAAGTGGAAAGGAGGCTGCTGAAGGCTACAAGACCCCCGGACTTAGAGGGGCGAAGACAACCACGCTTTTCCGAGCTGTCAACCCTGAGTTATTCATCAAACCGGTAATGGCTCATTAAATCTCAGAACTAGAGTGGTGAACAGCAAATGTATTAACAGTGAGTAGTGCTGTGTGAAATGTATTTAACTCTTTCACTTATTGTTTTGCAGAACAAACCTATGATGGCTTTTGGGCTTGTGACAATCACCTTGTGCGTGGGGTATCTGGGTTACCTGAACGCGATCAAAGAAAACGACCAACAGTTGTATGAAGCCGTCGACAGTGAAGGAGACCGATACATGAGGAGAAAGACTTCTAAATGGGACTGATCATGTAGGCTATGATCTGAATACTAAAATTACTTTTGTTTTAAGAAAGTAGGTGGATGATTAAAACATGTTCAACATTTTTTTTTGTCTTTTTACTATTAGGCCTACTGAATTTGTAAAGTTGGTTTATGGGAAATAGCGTCAATGCGAAAGTGGCGTTCTAAACGACATCACAAAGAACTGCTTTTGCTAGCACGCAACTTGAAAGTGTAAACTTTAGGCTATTTTATTATTTAAAGAAAGCTAAGCCTCAGGTTTGATAGTCAGGTTGTAGCTTGTAAGACAAGATCTCATCCCTTGGGGGTTCAGTTAATTGTGTTTATTTTTGGCCCTTGAAATGAACCGACTCAAAGAACACGAACAGCCCAAGTTGGGATCCAAAAAACAATCACGAAATCCATCCTCTGTGCTACAAGGATGCAATAAACATCCCGCAAGAAAACAAGAACCGACGCAGCGAGCTCTCGTAGGCCTATCCTATGAAGGCGCGATGATAAACCTGAAAAAGTTCAGTACGCACTCCAACATTGTTGGTATGTATGTCGATGAGATTGAGAATATTGCGAAGCTGTAATAATGAATGGAAAAGTCATCTTCAATCACCGAATTACAGATATAGGAGAAAGCATACACCAGTACTACGTCACAGAATTTCAGAAAGAGAAGGATGAGTGTATTCAAGCTGCCACAGAGGAGGCCTGGACCAAGGTAAACTCACATTATACAGTAGGTCTACATGGCACATGTGGTCCAAACATGTTGGTTGTTTGATACTTTCCAACTTACAGGTGTATACATTATCTTAATGGGAACAGTACCCAGTCATGTATTGCGTTTATTGAGATGTAAAAAAATGTTCAGGCAGATCTGGAGATAGAGAAAATGGTGTTACAGACAATTAAATTTGCCAGGAAGGAGAGAGATGTCTTGAAAAAGAGAGCTGAAAATGCATGTGCTTATATACAGGTAGGTTGAGACTCAAAATTACAATCTGCAAGATATGCAAATGCAAATAACTAATTTAGTGTCCACAAGATGATCATGTTTTAATAAAAACTAGTCTATACTGTGGTTTCCATCGGTTTCCTTTTTTTTGGGGGGGGGGGGGGGAGGATATGCTTAGGATGATCAACTGTTTCTTAGTTTTAGTATAGATCATAAAACAAATGTTTTCTTCATCTTTCAACTGTGCATGATGATATAACCATAATCATGCAGGTGACTTTGGCTGAATATGACATGAAAGTAAAGAGAAAGGTCATGTCTGACATTGAGAAATTGCGCAAGCGTAATGAGGAAAGGTATTCTCAGGAGATCCGTGTGGCAGTTGAGAAGATTGCCCATCGAAAAGCTAGCAGTGAAGTTCTGGCTAAAAGAAAGGACAAAAATTTAAACACACAAACTGCCACAATCCTTGAGAGGTCAGTGGTCACACAAGGTTAATCAGTCTGTTTTCAAATCAGGTTCTGGTGCTCATGGGCCTTTTAACTGTCCACGATCACTCTCTTTTGATTATTCTCAAGGGACTTTATGCTACAACCACAGCATGCCAAGACTGTTGCCAACCAAAAGAAGGATGAAATTCTGGAAAAGGTGAAAGCAGTGATGGCATCCAGCATAGCTGGCAACATTGAGAAAACACAAAAGGAGGAGCAGAAAATTGCTCAGCAGAACTTAAATATGGTGGAAAAGAAATACAAGGCAGAGCTGACGGCTCTAAAGGAGAGGACACGAGAGCTGGAGGCCGTTGTGGACAAGACTGCTCGAGATCTGCAAACTGCCATCGCAGATAAGCAGGTTTATGTGGATGACCTGGAGGAAACCAGAGCAGCATTTCTGAATTTCATCAATCTTCAATTTAAAGACTTAAGGCCTGATCAAGCTGACTTCATACTCCCACCAAAGAAAACTGACAGGAAGTGAGTGAAGACTTGGAACTCTGCCTAGCAGGCGAATAAATCAATCCATGTAATTGCATTAAATGTAGCTTTTTCTATATATATAGCTTTAACAAAACTCAAGGGAAGAAGGCCTTTAACTTCATAGAAATTCTTTATTATGTTATGGACAGTAGTAAATAATTTCAAGCCACTTCTTAAACAGGTAGGCGTTCACCCATGTCTGTCACGTCCTTTCCCCGCCCTCTTCGATATTATAAATGAGGTCTCCGCGAATGGTTGAATGGATCTGCTCAGCCGTGTGATGCTCTTCGGAATGGATACAACATGGCGGAAAGATGTGATCGGCTGTCCCACGTCTCGTTTCTTAACCGCACCAAACTAGAGACATGTTCTGGGGCTAGATTTTGTTTGGCAACGCGAGGGGATTGTTTCCAAATTGCTTGTTGTATTTCGACGGAAAAAGGGGAGCTCGACAGCTGAGATCCCAGGATGAGCCGCAACGCAACAGGTAAGACAAGTGCAGCGCATGTTAGAAATTAAACTCTTTTTTAGTGTTGTAAATTCTGTCTCGTGCTGCCTAATTAGTTTCTCTGCATATGCAGCGTGAACAATAACAATTAATCTCACAACTTGCAACCATTCATGTGCAACATAGGTTTGTTCTAGTGACTAGAGGTGCAGAAGGAAATTGAGGAATTTAATGTTTGGACCGGTTCCTCCAGTAGATGGGGGAGGGAAACTTGAAATAGTTCTCACATTTCAAGCATGTTTTTAATGTAAATGGTCGTTTCCCACAAAATCCTTTCAGAATTCCAAGGGTCCTCCCCCTCCTTACAGTTGCCTGGTGATCATGTGTTGAACTCGGGAGCAGTGGTGTACCCTGGTAAAACTACCACAATTCAATTTGAATTCAGAATGACAAAAGTGCCACTTTACCACGACATGGTCAGTCAAGTCTCTTTTCTGCTTTTGACAGGTGCCTTTGACCAACATGGATGTCCTTTAGTTATATTCCCAGTGGATGCTCATGGCAAATTAACATCAGAAATAACCAAAGAAGAAGTAGTTGACTTCATAAACTACTTTCTTTGTTTGCACAAGTATGTAATGGTAAACGGCAACAACAACAAAAGAATTACACCGTTAAACTTGACGTCTAGCCCTCCTAATTGTACCTTGTCATTGATAGTAAAAAACAGGAGAAGGAAAGCTTGATTGCGCTCGTGGCTGATTTAAGACAAGCCTCTCCGACCACTACAAGGTTTATCGCTGATACACTGCGTCTACTTGAGGTAACTATTGTCTGATGAAGAGTTTGACAGTTAGAATTTCAGTTAATCCCTTTAGTAGAAAGGTATATCATATTGTTTATTTTGTGAGAATGTGAGAACAATTCAGCTGTTTAAAATTCTGAAATGTATTACTCAGTTGGTTAGCAATAGAATAAGAGTTTAAAGTTACAAGAAATAGAAAAGAATTCAAACATGTTATTTTTGCTCAACCCCATGATTGTTCTTCATGCCAGGACTAATGTTATTATGTAACTTGATTTGACCAAGTCCTCATGTCTGGGGTGGGTCATCTGGCCACAATGCAAAGTGCGTCACTTCCTTGACGGCTTGTCAGACTGGAATTCTTCTTGAGGCCAAAATATGGAGAGGTGGTGGGAGTGAATCACATGCATGCTGGATCAGATGGTCTCGATCACAGAGAAGCTCCAGTGAATCTGAGTTTCTTAGTATTTAGTAGTCCTATTCCTTTACGCATGCATGTACACAACTCGGATTGAAGAATCCACAGAATCCTTTCATATTGATTTTAGATCATATATATATAAAAAATAAACATCACTTGCGGTGACGGTGAATCTGACTTTTATTCTCATTATTACTCACAAATGGAACTCAAGTTAAATAAATGTTTTTTTTTTGTTTGTTTTTTACAAATAGACTTTTGGGGGTTTTCAGTGGTTAAATCGATGCCATTTCTCTCCTCTCTTAGCTGCACAGTAGGACGGTTCAGACTGTCTACATAGTTCAACCAAAAAAGAAGGATGTCCTCAAACTGTTGCTGAAACTGCTGATGCCATCCAAAGGTCATGTGGCTCCATTCAAGGTACAAAAGGGAACCGATTAAAATAGTTGGTTTGAATTGAAACTAAACCCAAATGTAACATTTTGCATGCAGCCCAGAGTATGTAATGATCTTCCTACCAACAGAGAGTTCTGCTAAAGGAAGTCTTCGAACTTTCCAACTACATCGACAGAAGCCAGTTGACTGCATCTTTAGGAGGCTACCTTGTTTACTGTCACCAAAGTTGGGTTACGTTCATTAAGGTATAACAGACATTTTTTACAGACATTAATTCACTGAATTACATTGTCACTGACACTGTCTTTTAGAATGAATGCTTTCAGGACAATGCTTGTCTTTGTATCCAGGAATGCATTTATGCTATGTTACTGTCATCGGTCTTGGGTGTGCACATGCATATTTACGAGTAGTTTGATCTTCTGAGAAGGAGAGTAGTGTTTGCTGCTGGGGGCTTGGCAAGTAGATTAGCAGAGGTCTCATGATAGGGCTTAACACACACCAGCATTGTCCTCGTCGATGCTAGATGGAGACCCCAGAAGTTGATTTTCTGCTCATCTGACGGTTGAAATGCATTAGAACTGCTCTCTCAAACGGTCGGCCTCCTAATCTTGCTCTTGCAAACATTCACTTCAGTTAATTAATCTGTCTGGAAAACGTGTGCAGTGATTGTACTGTCATCGGGAGAGAGACATTTCATTTGTGATCCATTCATGAGTTTCAGTGACGCGGCCCAAGAGCTATTGTTTGTTACCTTGGTGAAGGCTGCACGAATGCAGAGGGCAATCAGCTGACCTCATTAGCAAATGAAAGGCAGCCCCTCTCAGTAGTTCATCATATTCAGTCGTATGGGCATTCATCCATGTTGATGGTTAATCTGTGTGAACAGCCTTTTTTTGGACATGTCGGATGCTAATATGAATGTGCTTTTAAAAAACTGTTGGCAAAGCCTTAGTTTGAAAGGTATACATCTGTTGCGTAATTTGTCGGCACAAGTGCAGCCTTTACAGGTTTTTTGTTGTTGTTGTGAATGGTGTAACGATATCATTTGCATTCAGATTTAATCTAACTTTCTAATTGGGCTTTTGAAATTGCAGGAGATTGATGCTTTTGTCCAGGGGTTCCTTCTGGTGGTGCAAAGACTCCCTTCCTGTATCTCTACCCTGCAGAGCCTCTGCAGACAGCTTGTGCCCTCTACATACGATGAGCTGACAGATTTCTGTTCCACCAACGAGGCAACGTTTGAGCGTCTGAGAAGGTAGAGGTGGTCCGCCATTAGTTTGATAAAACGTATGCTTTCCTCTTGGACCACGCAGATTACAAGGAAAGATTTCCTTACATTTACATTACATTTTGTCATTTAGCAGACGCTCTTATCCAGAGCGACTTACAGTAAGTACAGGGACATTCCCCCGAGGCAAGTAGGGTGAAGTGCCTTGCCCAAGGACACACTGACTCCCACGATTTCCTTAACTGTGATTTCAGGGAGCTAGGCCTGGATGAGTTGCTGAGGCGTTGTGAGTGTGTCGTGGAGAAACTGCGCTACCCTGAAAATGATCCCTGCTATCAAGCCATGGCTGGGACCGCACTCTTCACACACACCGCCTTTGACATGCTACAGAACTACAGCCGGTACTGAGTGACAAATCCCCAACTCTGAAACGTGCTCTCTAATCCTTTATGCTAGCCTTGAGCACAGCACAGATATTGTCCTGTTTCACAAAAGCTTACTATGACGAGTCTTCCCTGTGCATTCATGTTCTGTTGCTTTCTGTTTTGAAAGGATAACCGCCGCTGTGGAGAAAATCGAGTTGCTGTGGCAACAGGCTTTTTCTAAGGCTCACGTTCAGCTGCGGGTCTTACAACTCTGCCAACAGGCCCAGCAGGTAGGTCACTAGATGTCAGTTTCTTCTGATTCTCATCCAGTCCTTTTTGTATCGTTTCCTTTTGCTAACATTTCTTCACTTTACAGATAACCCAACAAATGAAAAGCCTTCAGGAGGAGAAACTCCAGCCTTACAGAATAGAGATAGCCAAAGACTCCAGAAAAGCAGAGATGTTGACGTCAGCGTTTGAAACCTCCATCTATACCCCTGCAATGGTAGATATTCTGTTTTACATCTTGACTATGAGAAATACAAAGTACAAGCAGTGTTATTGTCTAGAATAGAACCTTCATAGTGGTGTGGTGTCGTTGCCAGGCGCTGGTACGCTGTGCAGAGGATGTGATTCATACGTTAGTCGAGTCATTGCCACATGGGGACGCCCAGGGTAGTGAGCAGTGGGTGCAGGACCTGGACAGGCTGAAGGAAAACTTGCTCTCCTCTGTAGAGCTCCCCCATCAAACCCTAAGAGCGGTCTCAGACTTCTACCATTACTACAACAAAGTAGGTGTTGTAAGTCATGGATGCCATTGATGGAGCTGGCTTGTTTAAAAGTATGCCATATTTTTGGGGCTCAAATATATCTATCTATTTCGCTACAGTCCAGCAGCTGGTACAACATTGTCCTCCGTGAGAACTTTCTCCAAGACCTTCTGTGGGGTGTGAGCACTGATAGTCTTCAGGCACTGCACCATCCTCAGGGTGTAAACGCTGGTGTCCCCTCATGGAGGCAGTCGGTCGGCCAATTCCTGGCGAAGAATCCCTCCCCAGATATGGCTGAGCTGGTTCAGCTGGCGCACCTTGCCAACGTCATCCCAGATGATTCCCTTCAGAGAGTTGGGAAGCAGCTGTCACAACGGTGAATTTTAAACCCTAATTTCATTTTGTGAAGTCATACCAGTAGATAAATTGTTTCTTCTCGTGCTGAAGACTCTTTGGTTTTAACCTGTTCATTGTAAACCTAACCCTTCCAGGTGCATGACCCTTAGAACACTTCTAACCGCTCCAGGAACTGTACCTATAAATGACCTACAGTTGGCACTGCAGTGGCAGTATGAGTTAAGGACAATTGAAACACCACATGGATTCCACACCGACCCGGCCTTAGACAGGATGCCTGAGGACCTTAAGAACAGGCAGGGTGGTGCATCTGGCCTCCCTGGGAAACCTAATCCTAAATTGGACCAACAAGCCAAGGAGGCTGTGCACAGCCATGGCTCGTTCTCCAACCTCACCAAGTGGGCACCAGGAAAGATGCCAGCCCACCAGCCACCTCTGGGTGGTGTAGCTCAGGCTAGCACGGTCCCTGGGGTGGTGTCTGCTACCGGGAAGCCTCCGTCCCTCAGCTCGTTTGACTCTGGCTTCGACGGTGCAGGAAGCAGTCATCTGGAAGGTGGGGGAGGGAGGGAAGGATGGGATGGGCTGTCCAGGTTAACCAGCACCAGAGACTCCTTCAGGCCCGTCAGCAGGCAGCCGCAGATCCACGAGGAGAACATCTCCAGTGTTTCTGACTCTGAGGATCGGAGGGAGGAGTTCGACTTCGGGTCTGTGGGGAACACCTCCAGGGCTAGCATCCAGATCATCCCCAAGGTGACAGTGGACTCCCTGAACTTTGAGATCAAGGTGAAGCGATCTGCCACACTCCCCCAGAACCCCTGGTTGAGCCTCCCTACCGAGGACCTGGAGAAATCCTACACCGTCACCATCACGCAGAACCCACCAGCACAGCAGAACCCACCAGCACAGCAGAACCCACCAGCACAGCAGAGAGACCCCAAAAGTCCGGACTCCCTGGAGCGGTCGCATCACTCCGACCAATCCAGCAGGTCTCGAGACCAGCCCACGCAGACCGAGATGCCAGAGGGTCGGGCTGAGCCTGATGTGAAGGCGCAGGAGAGCTTCGACGACCAGGGACTGAGCCCCATAAGGAAGCTCCTCTCCAGTACAATCACAGATGCCAGAGAGAGATCCCACTGCTCTACTGAGGGTGTCCCCACTCTCCTCTGGGATTCCTATGATTTCCACAACCAGGACACCTGTGAAAGGTAATTTACATTTACATTACATTTATTCATTTAGCAGATGCTTTTATCCAAAGCGACTTCCAAGAGTTTTAAAAAAAGTGCATAGGTCACTGATCATAACAACCAAAAACATTGTGGGTAGCCAAAACATGAAGCTTACATTGTGAAAAGCAAATAAGTGCCAATGGGAAGAAACATAAGAGCAAGTAGTTAAACAAATTAAAATTAAACAACATGAACCTCAAAAGTGCAAGCGTACCTGTAGGAAAGCAAGCAACAATCATATATAATTCACAGCGAGTACAAGTAGTTACTGGCTGAAGTAATGCAGCCAGTTAGCTTAATGCACTGACAGCATTGCTGACTACTTATTTTGATGTTGCCAGTGTGATTTGATTCTCTGTCCTCCCAAGAAATGATTGTATACACTGTGGCCACCTTCCCTGAAGAGTGGAGGCTGTTATAGCTGCAAAGGGAGAACCAACTCCATATTAATGCCTATGGGTTAGAATAGGATGTCATAAATGCTCCTGTAGGGGTAACGTGTAGGTGTCCAAATACTTTTGTCTGTATAGTGTGTGTGTGTGTGTGTATATATATTGTATTGATGTTTTTTGGGATAACCAGCTCTGTGAGAGAAGTCTCCCTGAGAGACTGGGATCTGAAGGAGCAGGATGGTCTGAGGGAGGTTGAGGAGATCCTGGTCCGGGCAGCTGGGATACTGGAGGCAAGTTTACACTTATATTCACCGCTCGAGACGTTTTAATTTGGGGAAATCTTATCATCAATTTTGTCTGTTTATGCCCTTTACTTACAGTTCTTGTTTTATCTTGATATTTCTACGTACTATGTTTATTGTTGTGCACCAACCTTCCAAAGCTAATTCCTTGTATGTGTAAACTTGGCAATGAACCGGATTCTGATTTGTTGCCCTCATACAACAGTGGTTTATGTTACCAAACTGCAACACTTTCTCAACTTGCCAAGTTACCATAATAATCACCAGCTTGTTTACTTGGTTCTACAGGAGGAAGAAAATGTGCTGGCACAGGAGGAGATGTTGACTGTTCTCATGAAGACCGAAACCCCAAGCAAACAGTGGCTGTTATGGAACAGGGCAGACCAGCTTAGTGTGGTATGTTGTGTTCCTGATTTATACAGTAGACCTTGTACTATTAAGCTGCTGGCTAGCCACAAACAGTGATCCACTATTCTTACATTGCAAATTAGATTCTATGAATTCGATTTGGACTTTCCCTCAATTAAATTCTACACTGCATGACAAACAACCGATTGTTTTTCTCTTGAGGGTTCTATGTCTTTCAATAAAAAGATGCGGCTGAAACATGTTTTAGTGTAGAACTAGTAAGTAATAAATAAACTGATAAACGGTAATGAATGTCAATTTTACTGCTCTGTTTCAGGGAGGGTTAAATCAGTTTTCATCATCTTTGCAGATGTCCTCTTGTGACTTGGTTGAGGCAGGTGTCCTTGGCCTTGAAGATGGGCTCACTGTCGAAGGCACAGAGAGTTTGTCAGAAAGTGCATCATTCGAGGTCACACGTGGACCCGTGGACTCCGATGACTGCCTGACCGAGGCTGGGGGCGTGGCCTCTGGCTGCAGGGAGGAGCTTCTGAAAGAGCTGAGGGAACTACACGTCCTGGACGAGCTCATCATGGAGGAGAACGTCAAGATCCACAAGCTGAGACGGCACGAGGAGGAACGCCTCGACAAGAAGCCCGCGGTGTCCATGGGCCCTCGAAGGACAAGTAAGGAGAGGCAGATGTTCCAGTTGGAACTACAGAGGGAGAAGAAGGAGGTGGAAAGACTGGAGATGAGCCTTGATAACGGGACCACGAGGTGTAAACTCAGAAAGCAGCTAAGCAGAACCAGGAAAGTTGTGAAATGCTCCGTGATGGAGAGGACTTCCAAACTTGAATACCTGGAGGACAGTGCCCTCTGTGAAGAGCTGATCTCAGGCAGAAAGAGGCCCTGCAACACACAGCTCTTGACCAAAATGCCTCCAAACGCCAATGCATCCAACACTGACGCAGTCTCGTTTTCAGAGTCCGTCACTAAACAGCCTGTATTACAAGACTCTGTTTCACCCCTAGATTCTCCTGGCATCTACACCAACTTAAGTATTTATGATTCCCTTGGCCATGTTGCGGTTTCTAGTTTGCAACAACTTGTCCTAGCCTCACGACAGACCACCCCTGATTCTAGGGAGGAAGTTGGAATCCAGCCTCATTCCAGATTCAGGGAAACTGTGGAAAGTCACAAACCAGAGGATTCGTCAAAACCTGAACCAAAACCAGATTATGGTGCTTTTGATCCAGGTGGCAGCTCTGATAACCCACCTGTGCCTAAACCAAGGAGGACACAGCCTCCTGTCCATGATGCCTCAACAGAACCAGTTCACCTGATGGATCAGGGACCTGGACCACCAGGAACCCAAATGCTGGACACTCCCCCAATGCCTAAAGAGCGAAAAACTAAGCCTCCAGCCCCATGCGACGTGCACATTCTCAATGCTGATGTGAACGAGCACACCAATAATAACAATAACAACAAGCCCATCAGAGATCAACAGTTGTTAAAATGCGCCGCCCCTCACAAGCCCAGTTCACATGTCCCCCAAGACGATCCCGTAACATCCGCACTCACCCAGGTTTCTTCTCAAGGCTTGCAGATACAGACCGACTTGCATGTTTCCCAATACTCTGAAATTGAAGGTGTAGAATTCCGTTTAAAAGTAAGTGAACCACCTCCGGAAGTGTTCCCTGACCCATGTGAACCAGTAGGAGTTGAAGTACCTTGTGCAGATATCCCTGATGGCTTTCAGAGGTGTGGGACTGGCACAGGATCCTTCTCAAGATCCCTCCAACAGCCATCTATCCATATTGGCACCAGAGAGGTACAACACTTACCTGTAGTTGTTACTAATAAACCTGAACTTTAAACTTGAAAACAAATTGAATAGGAATGGTTCAATTTTTAACCTTTCTCTTGCAGATGATGAATTATAAGACTCCTATCGTGTTGGATACAGGTTCTGGTTTGATGAAAGCTGGCTTTGCTGATCAGGACCTTCCATCTACAATTTTCCCAACAATTATTGGGCTGCCCAAGTATGAGGTAACCTATGTGGTTGATGAGAACTGATGCACACATGCATGCTGTACTTGCATAATCTTCATTTATTTAGATTCTTTGCTTGCAGGAAATAATGAATGGCAACTTTGAACGGGAGACCTACATTGGACATGAGGCTCAACACATGAGAGGAGTTCTGACACTGAAGTACCCCATGAAAAATGGAATAATTAGCAACTGGGATGACATGGAAAAGGTTTGTGAGGTTTAAATGTCAGAAGATGCCGCAGCACTCTGGAATGCGTTTACCTCACTGCTCAAATCGTCTGTTTTCAGATTTGGCACCACATGTTCCAGCGGCTTGGAGTGGAGCCTGATGAGCACCCTGTTCTTCTGACGGAGGCGGCGATGAACCCTCGGGATAACCGTCAGCGGATGGTGGAGCTTATGTTTGAGAGTTTCAATGTTCCTCTCACCTACGTGGCCATGCAGGCGGTGCTAGCGCTCTATGCTGCAGGGAGATCAACAGGTAAAGCACCTGTACTCATATAGGTGAACCATATATATTTTTTTTTATAAACCATTAAAAGATTGGATGGGAGGACAAGTGATTCAGGAATAAGATATTCAGTTGTCTGTGTTATGAATGGTAATATTGTCAGTTATGAAGTGAGCTCTTTTCATAGGTGTGGTGTTTGACTCTGGGGATGGAGTGAGTCATAGTGTGCCTGTGTTTGAGGGGTACTGCCTTCCCCATGCTATCCAGCGCTTCACCATGGCAGGATATGATGTCACAATGCATCTCAAAAAGGTATTTAATCGTCAAATGAGCATTTTAAAGTGTGCGATCAGACGTGATTTCAACTTGTGCTTTTTTCCTGTGTCTTAGCTCCTCCAGGAACAAGGGGTGTGCATGCGCACCTCTGCAGAGCTCGAGATAGCGCGGGAGATGAAGGAGAAGTGCTGCTGTGTGGCTCAAGACTATGAATCTGAGCTCGCGTGCGGGGGGTCTGCTAGCAGAGAGATGCATTACACCATGCCTGATGGCCAGGTCATCAGTCTCAGCACTGAGAGGGTTAGGTAACGGCCTGCACACTCACCCTAATGAGGACCACAATCTGGTACTCTCCCTTGGAATGTCTGACCTCTGATACTACTTTTAAAGGGCAGAAGCCAGTTTCCTCTTTTTAAAAGTAAACGTTTAACTGCCCCTTTGGATAACCACTAGAGGTCAGTTAAAGCTCTGGGAATATTAATGGCGACATTCTTCGTTCACACACAGGGCACCGGAGATCCTGTTCAAGCCAGAGCTAATTGGACGTGACCATTATGGGATGCATGAAAGCATTTTCAAATCCATCCTTAGCTCTGACCTTGACCTACGGCGAAGTTTCCTGGGAAACATTGTTCTAGCAGGTACGCCAAGTTTGGATAAGTTGGTGCAGAGTTCATGCTGAATCCCATGTCTCGTACATAAGGGTTTATAGGTTTCTCATTTCCTGTGTCCAGGTGGAAATACCTTGCTTGCTGGCTTGCCAGAGAGACTCCAGAAAGAAATCAGAGTCATGGTGCCTTCAGACTTGGGGGAGTGTGTGCGTGTGACCAGCCCTAAGGACAGAGATTTTTCTGTGTGGAGCGGAGGTGCGGTACTGGCCAATTTGCCCTCTTTTGCTTCTGCCTGGATCAGCCAAGAGGAGTATGAGGAATTTGGCCCCCAGATTGTCTTCAGGAAGTGCTTCTGACTGACTTGTATCCAGTGTTTGACTCACGAAGTGTGGACTACTTCTCACAAAGTGCAATATTTATGTCTCTGTGCCACATTTGGGATCGAAGCCTTTTAATATTTTTGTTCGTACATGTCTTGTTTGTGCACAACAAATCCTGGAGAATTTCTTAAGTATTTATATTTGCCATTATCTAGCTAGTGTTAAAAGCTTACCTGCGATGAGGCTTTTCCTTAGTGCAGTTCTCAGTGAGCTTTAGGTTAGTTTGACGATAATACTGAAATACATTTTGTATTCCCGTTTGTGCCACCGACATCAATTTTGTGGAATGGGCACTTTTGCAGCACCTTTTTGGAAGTAGAACGGCTTTAAATTTGTTTTATTCTTGATCAGTACAAAATAAGTAATTTCCATCTATTTTCCTCATTCTATAGTAACCATTTTAGTTCTGTGGAACTGATGGAAACCCTAACTGTGTATATAGTGCTGCAAATGGAATATATTTGTCCGTCCAATGTACAATTTATATATAAATATGTCCCAGTTAGTCGGCTTACATTTAATCATTCTAATATGTAATTAGTGTCCTTGTCTTTTAAGTGTTAACTTGGTGTAAGGTGTCATTGTTTATACCAAGACTTGATCAGATCAAACCAGTGTGTTCCTAGTATCCCTCTTGATACGATGAATAAGTCCTTTTAGGACTGTGTACCTTTTGTGTTAATCCTTGACCTAAATATCAGTGCTAGTAAGGGTTTGTTATACCAGTCAGAAACCACCAGGGCCTGGTAAATGAGGCTGGGTGTATTTATAAATGTTAAGACCTAATGCAGTTGTGGAATGTTTACTGTACATTTCATAATGAGTTTTCAAAGTAAGACTGTAAATCAGTGCACATGCTGGTTCATGTTTTGATTTCCTTTCTCATGTATGGCTTTGAGTTTTGTGCTGCATGCTTTATGTAGTATTTTTTGATTGTGTTGTACATGCATTATTTTCCTTAAGTTGTGATATTTGACAAGTTACTGTAGTGTTGTGTATTGCTTCATTGAACATGTTTTGTACCTCAGGCCATACACCTTTTTAATGACTGCTGTCATTTTGTAGTTGCATAATACCAGCCACTCTATCCTAGGTACCTTGAGCATTTTGTTACTGCAGCATTTGGATAATCCCTATCTCTTTATAACCCTGCCCTGTAGTGTGATGCTTGTTTACAGTATTTGTTTAATGCACTGTTTTGCATGCTGTGTGTTTAGAAGTTTGAACTTTTCTTTTTCTTTGCTACTCTAAAGACATGGGGGTTGGAATGTCAGCTGAATCTCAGGTTTCAAAATTCTGCATGCAATCCCTGAGGGAAGTTAAAATGGCCTTGTGTAAGGGCCCAAACTAGCAAATGTGCGTTGTTGGCCTTTTGATGTTTTTGTAGTGAAGGATTTGAACCAAAAAAATGCTGTACTGAAGTCTTGACACCTAACCAAGTTATGTCTATTTTTTTATAATAAATATTTTATCCGAATTCTACTTTGGCAATGTGTGCATATTATTTTTATCTTTTTTTTTTCAAAAATATTTCGAAAGATGGAAGGGAAAAAAAATATTTTTTCTAAAGGTTGAAAGAATATTTTAGAAAATAAGTTTTGACAGGTAAAAAAGAAAACAAATTGCATCATTGATGACAAATTAGGTACAAAAAAATAGGTTTTCTACCTTATGGTTGAAAGGTACCTTATGGATGAGACAGAGGGAGTTAGCAATGACAACATGACAGAGTAGACATTCCTGATCATCCATGGCCATATTATGAGGGAGAAGTTCGAAATTGTCGGTCTCAAAAAGGATTCCTGGCAAATGCAATACTAAAACAGGTAGTAGTAATGGCTACTTTTTACTCCAGTATATGTCAGAGCCCACACTTCTTTACTTTAACTTTTTTTAACTAAAAAGTGTAGTCTTTTTAAACATGAGTATCTGTACTTCTACTTGAGTGAAAGTGATGTGTGTACTTTGCCATCTCTGCCAGTGACTCAAATTTCTACTTACTCATACTGGCTCGTGCAAGACATCCCCTCCTTAGCTGCTTTTGTATGTGGTAACCAAGGTAACCGGTTGGCGACATGTCCTCCAGCTCTGTAACTGCTCGCTGTCTTCAGGCTAAACATGTCTCGTGCTCAGGCAGAAAGCGTGATAAAGAACATCATTAGGGAGATAGCCCAAGAATGTGCTGGAAAAGGGCATGCTGTATCGGAAACATTGGTGGCATTTATGGTAAGCATTTTAGTTCTAGGTAGAGCTACTGTTGCTAGACCTAGCTAACGCTAGTCCCCTTGTTTACTTTCTTTGGGCACGCACAGTGAAGTTCTTATATTTTACCTCTACTTAGGTGAAAGCTGTTGTGTTGGACCCAAGAAATCTATTCAACGTTGATCGAACTCTCACCAAGCAAGATGTTAGAAAACTTGTGGAGGTAAGTTATCTACAGTAAGGTCAAGTTTTGCCATGTAGGCGGCTTTCGGTATCGTATCGTAATATTCTTTCTTTTTATAGTTGTGTGTGGACAAACTCATGGACCAGGGAAGCCCTGCCCTTGACACTATCAAGATGCAGGTGTATTTTGACATGAATTACACATCTAGAAGTAAGTCGGATCCTAAATGTGATTTACGAAATATTATGTTGTTGACTCAGTAATTAATACGTTTCGAAGCAGCTGATGTAAAATGTGTTTTTTCCTGTCTGGGATATTAAACCAGGTGAGTTCATTAACGAGCATCACCGGGTACTTCAGTCCAAGTTGATCCCAGTTAGTCGAGAGATCACCGACAGCAGAGTGAAAACACGGGAGGACCTTGAGGGCCTTTACCGTAAGATCGTCAGCTATGTTCTGCTGCGTTCAGGCCTGGGTTCCCCTACGGACATCAACACGGTCAGAGAGGCCACAGGTAGGTAACCAACAAGTCACAAGAACTTTCCCATGTCCGTAATCAGACTCACTGAGTCTTGTCCATGTGATACAACAAAATGAATTGCCATACTTTATTATGGGGGGTGCTAATGACAATGGTGTTGTGATATGTGTTATGCATTTTTATTTTGATGGCATTCTGACAGTGTGTACCTTTTTCTGTCTGTTACGGTCTATCTGTCTGTCTGCCTGTCTGCCAGTGTACCTGTCTGCCTGTCTAACTGCCTGTCTGTCTGCGCCTTACAGCTGCCTTGCAGAGCGTCTTTCCGCAGTCAGAGCTGGGAACCTTCTTATCCCTGATCAAGAAAGACAAGGAGCAGCAGCTTAATGAGCTCAGCATGATCGTGACTGGCATCCGCCTCTTTAACAAAGACAGCAAGAAGGGAGGAGAGGGCATTGAAGACTGTGAGTTATTTAGAATACCTGATTAGAATCAGAATGGGATTTTTTCGCCATGAAAGTTTGCACAGACAAGGAATTTGCTTTGGCAGGAAGGTGCATACAATGAACATATAGGGACCAAAAATTTAAATATGTGGACTATCTATACTAAGGGTACATAAACTAGCAGTGCTAAGTGGAATTAGAATTAAATAAAATATAAGTTGCCATAATTTACAATATAAAAATACAAATATAAAAAAAAATACAAATGTACAAGATACAATTTTGTAATGCAGTGCAAAAAGCAGTGTGTTTTAAGCAGGAAGTCAAAGATGTGATACAACATCAATTAATAATACCTACTGTACTGTGTGATGTGCTCACTATATGGTTTTCTCTCCATTCCTCTGTTTAGTGCCTGCAATTCTGAACATATCCATACCTGCTGCTGGTAAAGACATAGAATGGGAACAGGAGCTTTCCCAGAACTTGGCTTGGCAATACACTGCCATCCTAGAGAGACTGCTGGACTCAGATGTGGAGGCCAGAGACTGCGTGGTGCCCCTGGAACATCTCAAGCAGGCTCTCTATAATGTTCGACAACATGAATCTTTCCTGAAAATTATTTTGGTGAGTTACATGATAACAATTTGATTTTGTGGGGGGTCAAATCATCACATGAACTCAGATAAAAATTTATTGTTTCTACACCAGGCAGATGTAATTCTATGTGCAAAGAAAGTTGAGGCCTTGCAAAACGACCTGGCAACATGCTTGAAGCTGTTGAGGGAAGCTGTGCATTCAAAAACTGCTGTACCCACTGCACACGTTTTTGTAAGTAACTTGTGTTTTCTCATATAAAGTCTCTTTCTAAGAGATGTACAGTGTGTCATTGGTTTTATGTGTGTGACTGAGCTTTTGTAAAATTCTTTCTCTTGTCAGCCTCATTTCACAGCTCTGGCACAGTACTGGTCAGGACTCCAGGATGAGATGGTCCTGTTAAGCATCCTGGGAAACCTTCTGATCAACCTTCAGCCCTTCCTCACCGCTCAGTCTCGGATGTTCTCTGATGTTCAGTTGGAAAGCTTATTAGAGGGGTCGGAGGTCAAGAATGATGAGCAGAGAATGAAAGAGTCCTCAGGTACACTGCTGGTACTTCAATGTAACAGCTTCGATTTGTGTATTTCTTACCGTGATCGTTCCCCTTACAGAAAACCGCGTTGACCCCAGTGCAAATAAGAGATATGAATGGATCTTCCCTGAGACAACCGCAAACTTTGACGAATTGCAAATACAGTACAAGGGAATCTGTGGTTATACGCTTGTAGAGAAGAACGGGATTTTACTGCCAGGTATGAAAGTTTGATTTAATATGTTTGGGGCTCTTTTCAGAGCACTTTTTTAATATTTACACTGTAAACACAATTTTTTTCAGTGGTCTCAGTGCAAAGCAAAATACTTGTTGTGCAAGTAAAACTTCCTCTATTTGCAGGAAACCCAAGCATAGGAGTTCTGAAACACAGAGAGAAATACTATGTGTTCAGCTCAAAAGACGCAGCCTTGTGTTTTGCATCAAAGGCAGATGAATACATTGTCCAAGTAGCAGAGAGAGCCAAATGTTCACCTGAGTTGATTCAACTCCTCGAACTCCATCAGCAATTCTCTTCTGTCTCTCCCTATTCCAAGGTTTAGTATTGTAGCTCAAGTATTCTTTTACCTTCAAAGTTATATATTCTAAAGTAAAGCATTTCTTTAAAATGAGAATGAGAACTAAGTGTTTTGTCTACAGATGCAGTCAGGGGAAAGACTACTTGTGAAACCCATCACAAAATGTGACAGCTGTACACAGACTGACACTCATCTGTTGGAGACGAACATTGTCGAATCTTATGAGTGGAATGAGTGGGAACTCAGAAGAAAAGCCATCAAATTGGTCAGTGATTATTCTTCTCTTTTTTGGCACTGGTAATAATGCATGTCATTTTTTCTAACCATTGTTCATTGAATAATGAGGTATGCATTGATCATTTAGTTACTATTACACTTTGTCTCAACAGGCCAATCTTCGGAGTAGAGTTACCCATTCCATGCAGACTAATCTGAGCCACATGAGGAGGGACAACGTCACCCAAACATATCTGCTAAAAGATGTAGCATGCCAGAGCAGGAAAGATGGCGCGAGTAACATACCTAAGCCTCAGGTGTACCTTGCTGGTCTTCGAGGAGAAAAAACCAAGACCACACACATGATAAAGACCAACTTAACCAGATCTATCAATGAATAGATTAATCGTTTTTTTGTCTGTCTTAACGTAATAAAGACACATTTTTACCGATGTCAGTTCTATTCAATGTTATGATGGTCTGTTTCTATCCAAACAGTCGCTTGGTTACCACCAGGTGCAGGCTCATGGTCTGCCAGTGAAAGAGAAGCAGTTTAATTAAATTAGCAGTTTTACCAAACTTGGTGGCTGATACCGTTGCTGGAGAAAATTGACCAGGAGGGGCAGAGCTGGTTCTGGTTTTGTGGGAGGAAAGAGCTTCCACGCATGCGCAACACGATATTCATGAAGGCGTTGCTAGTGTGGTAGACATGGAGGCAACTCGTTCGGTATAACATACGAGACTGGGTGTCATATCCGTTAAATATTTAACTTGAAACCAACCTTAGGTCAGCAGTTGAATTCAACCAACTCCTCAACCACTCCTAAGTGGTTCATCATGGGCATGGCTAACGGTAAGAATATTGGCAAACAAATGCTAGCCATCTTAGCTAACTTTAGCTGGCAACATCTGCACGAAATAGTCTGTGGTTTACATATATGGCTTGCTTTGAATATTCTCTCTGACAACGTTAGGATAATGAACACTAGGTTAGTGAACAAAAGGCCCGCTAGAGAATTTACATGGGCTATGTCTAGTCAAATCAACCAGGGCCGTATTTACCATTGCAGTGGATCTGTCAATTGACCTGGTCAAGTGGCCAGTTAGCTAATTTACCATGGGCTGGCTGGCTAATTAGTTGGCTACAAAGGTACCTAGTACTCATACTAAGTACCATGCCAAGTACTTATATGAGCTAAATTGTGTTTTATGCCATCTTAAAATGCGCGTCTTCTCTCCGCAGAACCGGTGAGTGTGGCGTTCAAGCTCTACTGCCTGTCGGTAATGACACTGGTGGCAGCAACTTACACAGTTGCCTTAAGATACACAAGAACTAATACATCAACAGAGATGTACTTTTCCACAACAGCAGTATGCATTACAGAAGTGATGAAATTGTTCCTGAGCCTAGGGATGTTGGCCAAGTGAGTGAAGATTACTATCTTTTCACTTCGAAGATTTTAATTTGTCCTATGTGGGACTGGACAGATCCATTAATAGGACTTGTACATTTCTGACAATATAGAGTGCTGTTGCCTAGCCAAGTGTTGTCTGTGAACGTCCTGTTAAGATTGTGTACTGTAGTCAAACTGTATCCCCCCCCCCTCACAGAGAGACTGGAACCTTGGGCAGGATGAAGACCTCACTGGTGGAGCATGTACTTCAAAGTCCCAGGGAGCTTCTGAAGCTGAGTGTCCCCTCTGTGGTGTATGCCATTCAGAACAACATGGCCTTCATTGCCCTGAGTAACCTAGATGCAGCTGTGTATCAGGTAACACCGTTCTCCAGCACTGAACTGTCACTTTTGTTCTCTGTCGGTTGCCCCGTTCATGGCTCATAATCTCCTCCTCCATCTAGGTGACATATCAGCTGAAGATCCCGTGCACAGCCCTGTGCACGGTGCTGATGTTGAACCGCTCCCTGAGCAGGCTGCAGTGGTTCTCTGTCTTCATGCTCTGTGGAGGCGTTACCTTGGTCCAGTGGAAGCCCGCAGAGGCTACCAAAGTCCAGGTAGTGTAGTAGTCTGAGATGAGTCAACCGTGAATGGACAAACACTTGTACTTGGTTGTTTACTAGTAGCTTGTGGATAGTGTGCAAGAGACAGCTAAGACAGACCTGTGTTCTTAACTCCTCAGATCGAGCAAAACCCTTTCCTGGGGTTTATAGCAATCGCGGTTGCCGTAATCTGCTCTGGGTTTGCAGGTACTGCAGAATACATGCCATGTGTATGATCATGACTGGTTTTGTTTGATTTTAGACTCCCTTAAGAATATGTTTTTCTTTGTCGTTAAAAAAGGGGTGTATTTTGAGAAGGTCCTGAAGAGCTCTGACACATCCCTCTGGGTGAGGAACATCCAGATGTACCTGTCGGGCATTGTGGTCACCCTCGCTGGCGTGTACCTGGCAGATGGGGCCCAGGTCATAGAGAAAGGCTTCTTCTTCGGCTATACTCCATGGGTGTGCTTCGTTGTCTGTGAGTCAAATTCCCCCCTTCAAACCTTTTACACAATTCAGATGTATTGGTTTTCAAGAACGCCTGTGTTTCACCTTAACAGTGTAGCTGTGACCTATGTGGAAGTGCTGTACATTGATGCTGTTTTGTGATTGTTCCCAACAGTGCTGGCAAGTGTGGGTGGTCTGTACACATCTGTGGTGGTGAAGTACACCGACAATATCATGAAGGGCTTCTCTGCTGCGGCTGCCATTGTGCTCTCCACTGTAGGGTCTGTCACCCTGTTTGGGCTGCAAATAAGTAAGTCAGTCAGACGCATCAGACACTGGCCATCCATGCCTTTAATGGACCTTGTGGTCTTCAGACTCTCCTGGAGTACTTGATTGCAGACAGATGCTATCAGTCAGGGTTGATTGGGTTTCCTGACAAGTAGGATTTTTCCAATTCTTTCTTTTTATTGCAGCTGTTACTTTTGCCACTGGAGCCATGCTAGTGTGTGTATCCATATACCTGTATGGACTTCCAAAGCAAGACACCTCCAGGATTCCAAAGACGGACACGGACACCGAGTCCCGACAAAAACTGATAACTGTGTGAACGTTGAGCCTGGAGCTCGTCAACACTGGAGCTGCTCATGACGCTCATTCCACAGGCCTCTGTCCAGTCAGGATGCCACTTCCACAGATCAGGACTCATTTGGTTAATCATTATATCAGCGATGCTGGAGCATAAATCAAGGGAATGGACTTTCAGGACACAGGTCATTTGTGTCTGCATTATCCTTGATGAATATGGAGCAGAGGTGCAAATTATAGTTCAAGATCAGCAGTATTTCATTCCCCTCTTGCTTTTTACTGAGGGAATGCAGTTTTCTTATAAACCTTATGAACCACTGTGTCGGACAGTGCTGAATCTTCTAGACGATATGCATGTACTGTTAAACATGTTTGATAATGTCCTAGCGGCAACACATTTCTGTGATTAGTATGTATGTTGTGTTTTTGTCTGTACATGACTGAACTGAATACACAAAAGGCGTTTATATAAGACTGTAAATGACACATACCCATGGAAAAATGTGGTCTATTTATTTAACATGATCATGTTTGGTTATAATAAGGCTCTTTACATGTATTTACATTACACAACAGAGACAACTTGCATACAGTTGTGGTTTGTACACTTCAATGTTAGCTACATTTTCTTTACCGGTGTAATACCCAGGATTCTCATCCCGCTGGCCAGGACAGAGCAGATCCCGCTAAACAGCCTCAACCTTGCCTGGAAGAGAAACATTTTAGCCATTTGCATGTTTGCAACATTTTACTGCTCTTACTACTTACTTAGCGATCAGTTCTACTTGGAGCCAAGTATTTGGGTTGTAAGTATGTTATGACCAAGGTGTGGCTCGTTACCTGGGCAACATTTGGAGTTCTTTCCCCCACCTGAAGCTCCCTGTGAGCAGAGCTGGCCAGGTGACTGAGGGAGGGAATGTGTATTTAATTCAAAACATCATTCAGACTAAACCTGGGCATTCAAACAAAATCCACCTTCTAGTACTTACCAAAGTGTCAGGAGAAAGTTGACAACATGTTTGGGCTGCAGATCCTGTAAAGACTGGTATAGAACCTCGTCATAGCTGGAAGCACATACAAATCATTTTGCATTATGGGATCACACCAAACACTTTGCTTGAGAGTAGTACATAAGCTTTCCTAGTACATAAGCACATACACCCGCTGTATGTGCTTATGTACTAGGAAACACAACATGCTTGTGTACCGAAGGAGGTGCTGGAACACTGCAACGCTCCTCTGCTCCAGTAGAAGTGACGGGTCACAGGCACCTCCGGCCCCATCTCCATATCTCTGAATCAAACTGGAAAGACAATGGTTTTTCCCCCTTACATACAGTTTATAATGACAGCTATTGGAGATGAGAGATTGTGACCACCCACCTGCAAAGGCGTGCGTGAGTGTACTGAAGGAACACCCCTGTGTCACCGTGTGCTTGAAGCATCCTGTCCCAGTCAAACGTATAATCTGATGTCAGGGGTCCTTTAAAGTCCTGAGAAGATGGAATTATTTAACTATCCCTCATATGTTAGCTAATCATTAGCACATGAACAACCATGGATGGTGTATATAGGCTTCCCTGTGGTTTTGTTACCTGAACTATAAGAGCACTTATCCCCACTTTTTCAGCTGTATTCTCTGGATCGTCCAGTTGCTTGGTGGCTGTGGGCAACATTTGGAAGTTTTAATCTTCCACACACCATTTCAAGGGTTGCTAAACATCCCTACCACTAAACTAGTGTTTCCCAACCCTGGTTCTCGAGACCCCCTGCCGTGCACGTTTAAGATGTTTCCCTGCTCCAGCACACCTGATTCAAATGAATGGGGCGTTGAATCAGTTGTGTTGGAGCAGGGAAACGTCTAGAACATGCGGGGCAGGTGAACCCTTAGGACCAGGGTTGGGAAAAGCTGCTGTAAACATGTGTGATGTTCTCACTCTTGGACTGGCTCATGTTCTTCATCATCCTGGCCCGGGCCTCATCCAGCACATCCTCCAGGAACACGACTTCCCCACGCCTCGTTTTCATCCCCTGCACCAGGCCGAACTCCACGTGGCGGCACCTGCTCCCCCCAGGGAAAGAGACATCCTGTGTGAGGCTCACAGCTTTCAATAAAGATGTCTGTAAGAGGTTACAGGTTACGTGTGGAATTCTGTACCTCTCAGCCCATGGGTGCCCCATAGTCGATAGGATCTGGAACAGCTGCTGGAAATGTGTTCCTTGACTTTTGTCTGTCTTGAGAGATATCAGTGTTCCAGGTGGGCATGCATGTCCAATTCCTATTCAGTATTTCTTTTTTTTAAGGTTTGAGCAGATCAATTGTGTCATCCTTACCACATATATCATCTCATCAAAGTTATACTGTTCTTTTCGATTTATGGCTGCAGCAATATCTCTAAAAGTGAAAAACATAAGGGGTAATGAAAGGACAAGCTTTCCAATGAATCTCACAATATTTCAAACAATGATTTCCCATTAATACCAGCTGAGCAGAGCTATACTTGGCAGGCATTGCTGACCTGGTGATATAGAGAGAAGTCCCATCACTGCGAAGGACGGTAGCATATCTGGACATGTCTCCAGATGGGGAGAGATCCACCACACTTGTACCTCTCCTATCAGTAGGAGAAAGAAACACCAGGACACAGGTCCTATCACACAGCCCTTAATCAAACACACAGAGATACTGGGTAGAGGTGCATGGTTGACTTAAGGTAGCTCCCTGCTATTGACCTAGGTCTGTGTACACTATGTTTATGCTGATAATGCTGTCTTTATGACATACTCAGTAGTTTTCAACAGGCCTTGGGTCTGGAGCTGATGCACTACCTCCCGGGCTTGTTCCTGATGAAAAGACTCCCCAGAGTAGACATCAAACTGGACCCCAAGACGCTGTTGGCCAAGAAATTTACATTTAGTCATTTAGCAGACGCTCTTATCCAGAGCGACTTACAGTAAGTACAGGGACATTCCCCCAAGGCAAGTAGGGTGAAGTGCCTTGCCCAGGGATACAACGTCATTTGCATGGCCAGGAATCGAACCAGCAACCTTCTGATTGGTAGCCCGATTCCCTAACCGCTCAGCCACCTGACCCAACATTTACATTAATCTAACATCTGTTTGTTTTACAAACCAGGGTGCGCTTCAGTTACCAGCACTGTTAACATTTAAACGTTTAACAATGTATGTTTGCTCTAGGAAATTTGTATCCGGGGCTTGTTGGTGACCAAGCAGTGAGTCGGTACCTTGTACACCTTCTGGTACTCCTCCACTGTGATCTCTCTGAACTGTTGCCATAGTGACAAGGCCTGGTGCTCATGTTTTTCCAGCTGCCTGAAAAATGTTCTGGCAGCCTGGGATATGTCATCACAGGTCTCTGCTTCTCTGTTCACCTGAACATAGACCTAGAGCCAACACAACTCTTCTTTAAAAGGAGCAAGCAAACCAGGAGTTTACACTAGCCTTCATGAACAATACTTGATAAAAAAGTGGATATAAACTTACATCAAAAAGGTGCTGTAGGGGATTCTTTTTCAATTGTTCCTGACAACCAAAACGCTGATATCCAACACCTAGCATTCCTGAAATCCAAGGGCAAGAATGATTCCTGAAACCCAGGAACTCAACTCAACAGAATCAGAATCTTGAAGATGGAGGGTTACTCATTTCTTCATAACTCACCAAACTGCATGCCCCAGTCTCCTAGGTAGTTCACTCTTATAACATCATTTCCCAATGATGCTTTTAGATTGGCAATGAAGTTACCTAAACAAAAGACAAAATTAGAGTCACAAAATGTAAAATTCCTAAACCTCTGCCTGTATCTTTTCTGCCCCCTGGTGACTTAAAAAATAATAATTCAACGTTATTATAAATCTCACCAATCATTGTAGAACGCAGATGCCCCGCATGAAACTTTTTTGCTATATTTGGAGAACTGCACAAATGTAGGAGGTTAATGTAACACAGAATTCAGAAATACAAATCTAAATCATTTCGAAGACCTTACCTAAATTCCACCAATGTTGTTCCTCTTTCAAGGCTAGCAAAAAGTTCACTTTTTGCACCAAACTTAAAATCTCTCTCTCCTAACTGCTGTAATATTTTCTGTGGGTAAAAAAAAGAAATTAATTTAATTTCACATTTTACAAATGCAAGTAAGATAACACAAACTACCAGAGGGACAAACTACTGATGTTAATGTTAAGTTAAAAGATTTGTTCACCTCTACCAGGACTTTCCGGCTGATTGTAAAGTTTATTACTCCACGTCCAGCAGATATCTCTTCCACAACACTGTCTTGCTCCAACTAATAGAAAACACATTGTGCTTGGAAATATGTCAAAGAAATTGAGACAAGCACACAATGATTTTCAATGTTATATTGTTATGACTGCAGGTGCTCAATGACTCAATGATAACTTGACCCCCCCCCCCCCCCCCCACCCACCAGAGATGGGGAAGTAACAAAGTAAACATACTTTGTTACTGTACTTAAGTAGATCTTTCTGGTATCAGTACTGCACAATTTTTCTGACAACTTTTTCCTAAAACACTCAAACAGGTAGTAGTAATGACTTATTTTTATGTCAGAGCCTAAACTTCTTTACTATAACTTGAGTGGAAAAGTGTAGTCGGTACTTCAACTTTTACCAGAGTCTTTTTAAACCTGCAAAAATGCATAAATGTAAACCTGAGTATCTGTAATTCAACTTGAGTGAAGGATGTGTGTACTTTTGCAATCTCTGCCACCCACCTCTTTGGCCAGGGCCTCTGTCTGTGATTGGATGTCTCCTTTGGGTGAGATGACCCCATTCTTTACTAACGTGCTCAGCGAGAGCCTAAAATCCGGAGACAAACTGAGGACCGGTTCAAGTACCGAATTAAAACCAACACAGACAATTCAGCCAACAGTCAGTGTGACAAGGTTGCAGCAAGATAAACACAGAAGACACACACATACACACACTTAACTGTTTCTTTGAGACTGGAACTGCAGAGAGAGCTCCTATGAATACTTCTTCGGACTGTCCCAAAATCCTTGACAGCTAAAGTGTGAAAAATGAATTACACTTTTAGCTTTTCATGTCATGAAAATTCGTATCACTACCCACCACGACGAGACAGAATTGTTTTTACCTTCGATGCAATACTCCTTCTAAAGAAAGACGCCATAAGCTCACATCGACATCAAAGTTGCATGATCATATGCTCTATTTTTGGGATATACAATGATCATATGCTCTATTTTTGGGTTACATACAATACAATGATATACAATGACGTTTAATACATTCAGTCATGCTGGCTGTTGATGACATTCAGCACTTCCTGCTTGATTGACCTATGAACTCTTACGTATCATCCAATAGAATTACAAGCTGCTGAATACGTCATGTGTGGGTTTTTTTTCTTATTGAATGCAAGTTAACGTAACAAGAGAAAGGTTTATAATCTAAATTGCACAACTTACACATTGATTCAAATACTTAGTATTTAGTCATCAGTAAGAGTGAATTTATGTGCGGGCTATCTCGATACTACCCCAAATAACTTATATAGACTACTCTTTGACTACCCAACGTCGCCGCGCGGCGTCATCAGTTCACAGGTGATCGTGTTGTTCATTGCAATGCTATCGAAACGCAGTGTTTAATGAGTCTTCCTAGTCTTCTTACGTCTTAAGCTTACCTTACGTTGCCATAAACAACTCGTACTCAAAAATGGACATGACGGCAGGTTTAACAAATAATGAAACTTGACCTTTAAATTGAAACTTTTATTCGTTTTCTTTTCCCAACCAATGCCCCATTAACTACATAGTCGATAAAATGAACAGAATAAACATGAGCAAAACATTAATAATAATTCAATTGTGATTAAAAGGTAATTAAAACGGGAGACATGTCAAACCCAAAATACACAATGTACACAAGGCATTTACCAGTGCAACCCACACATTGCTGATAAGAGCCATGGTGTCCTACTCCTGGAAACCAGTCCAGAGGCTTCCTGTGTGTCATTGTATCACCCACTCTTATCAAGAGATCCTTCCCTTCTTACAGACAATCTTAGAGATACAGGTTCATTTGTAGAGATTATATCAACCCTGCAGCAGAGCAATATATTACTGAGGAAACTTTAAAATGTATAGTGGCAAAGATGGAAATGGCTAGGCATCAAGAAGAAGCCAAATAAATATCACAACAGAAATGAAAAACACAGGAGGCCACTGGTAAAGTAGTAGGTTGCAGAGGTCCATATAGGTACAGATGCCAGGAAGCCCTCCAAAGACCCGTTGAAAGGAGAACATGGTTGCCACTGGCAGAAGCTTGAGGCAGCTTGTGCCCAAACAGGAGATATGGCACAGCTACAAGTCCAATAGACCCACTGAGCCTCTGGAGACAAGGTTTTACAAGAATCAGATGGGGGGAGCTTGCAGCAATAAAATGGGAAACGGGTATTCCACAAAGAATCGAGTCTGGCTCAGGAAACATCTATGTGGGGGGAGAAAAACAACGAGCATTAAAAGGCAGTGTAGGTAATGTTGAGAAGCACTGTCATATATGCTAAGTTCGCAATATGTACATACCCAGCCTTTAGCTATGAAATAGTGCAACAAAATGAGTTCTAAGGGATGTGGCCATTACATTGACAAGTGATTAGAGAGTTAGAACTGTAATGATCCCAGAGAGCAGATTGCACATTTCAGAGGAAGGCAAGAAGTCTACTAACAGGCGTCTGACACTTACAGCTAGCAGGTTGTTCTCCAAATCGACGCATGAGCTGGTCATGAGTGAACTTGACAAAGGCATCATATTGCTCTGAAGGAAAACAAAATAGCAAATTAGATACAGGATGCAACAATACTTGTTAAAAGTATTTATGTAATAAATGTATTGCGTCTTGATAAAATGATTCGATTTTTGAGACTTTTAACTCACCAGCAAGTTTGGTTGTCAAAATGTCATCATATTCTTCCCTTATTTTGTCCTCGCGCTCTTTCAGTAGGCGTTCACAAATCATCCCTACCTGCCTCAGGGTGAACAAGGGCTGCTCTTTCCTGGTTGGAGAAGAAGCACCTGAAGAAGTACCTGCATGAACAACAAGAGTCACTCAACAAGAACACCTAAACAGCATCATCATAGGTTGACAGAATCCTAAACAAGACAAACACAGCACATGGAAACTATGCTTTGTAAGGTGGTAACCTATTTGCTTTTCGCAACAACTGACATGTCTTGGCATCGTGCTGTGCCTGGAATGCAAGTGTACCTGGCAGAGTGGATCCACTCAGAAGAGAGTTATGAGGCTGAGAGTCCAGTGGACAACAACCCTCTGTCTGCTGGAAACTGCTCTCGAGGTGTCTTCGCTTCTGCATTCGCTTGTATTCTTGCTTGATGTTGTGAAGGATTTGCTCTGAAAATTTGAGAAATAACTGAGATGTAAATAGATAATTCCCTCTAACAACGACTGACAAATAAACGTCTGACGGGGACAAACACACGACAATGAACCTGACTTGTGAAACTGTTGGAACATTCCTTTATTCAAAAACAGAACCATTTTGGAACAACTCTTTCGATATCTCCATGGTGCAAATTGTTTTTCAAGGACTACTTCAGCGTAACTGAAGCAGGCTCCCTGCTGCTAGCTGAAGTAGCGAACCCACCAACCCCACCCGACAGTCCCTCTTCAGTCATTTGAGACAGCTACAGGGAGTGCCATTCCAGTGCAAGTTAGTCGCTTAAGTCCCATCTAATGTTCAATCATTAGACACATTATACAGCCTGCTAGCTATTAAGTTTAGGCGTATGTTTATATACCAACTTTACTTCTCCACAGGGTTTATTATATTCACTTGAATAGGCTACGTAGATGTAATGAAACAATATTAGCTACTGTCATGACGTGAGACAATGCTGATTGTAACAAAATGCAACGCCACCAACGCTAAGGACACAAAGCAACGTTGCTAGATGGTCGAACAAAATGTTAGCTATATTACTTACCGGCTGTAAGTCTAGATGATACTTCTCCAAATGGTGAAGGTTCCATACGCAGATATTTTTGTGGTGATGAAGTGGAGGCGGTTGTAGACATCGGGGCGCATCGCCTTCTTTTGGGGGACGCCGGATTCATCAATGGATCGAAATCCATAGTCCTTTTTAAAGTAGCCCCACAAGCCATTCCTCTAATAACCGAATATCGGTCTGAAAATTAGATAAAGCTTTAGCTAGTTCTTAGTACAACCAGAACTGTCCCTTTGATCGGGGCCCTCCACTGGCTTTCTTTTCACAGACTATTCTCACGGGAAGATTTTGGTCGGAAATAAATGGCTTTGTTCTTTGCCTCTTGTGACTTCTTATCATTCAAAATAACGACGATACGAACAGTAAAGGTTCACTGTTCTTCTCTGAAGGGGTCCGGACGTTTTAAATATCTCACAAAATCAGATGATAGCGGATTTCACACTGGTACACACCGTCGGCGTCGTCAACACTTCTTTATTCTTTCTATATGGAAACCAACATGGCGTCAAAACAACGCAAATCTAGTCTCAGGAGCCAGTGAGCATGCGCAAAATTATTGATCCCGATGGTACTTGTAGTCTCTTTTGGTGGTTGTTTCCGCTCGCTTTTAGTAAAGGTTGGCTGTTTTGCACTACAATCCCCAGACAAACAAGATTTTTTTAAACACCCTCTCAATTTAAATGTCCCACGTTTGAAAATAATTACAGGAATTTGAAAAAAGCCATTTGGTTGCAGCCAGGTGGGAAACAGAAACTGCAAGTATATTAGGCCGTATTCTACCTAGGCCTAGGTTTATGATAGGCTTTAGTCAAGTGTTTTTAAAGGAAGCAACTTCTTACCGGTCTTGTTCGCTCTTATTAAGTTTGTAGGCTACATCTGTTACACATAATTTAAAACCCGATTGCCTGCTTTCTTTATCGGTCTGGGATAATGATGATTCTGGTTCATCTTCAAATCGGACTAGATTATTTGTTATGTAATATGCAGCGTGTTTAATTTACACCGCAATAATAAGAAGCCTAATAAAATGACAGGTACATCAACTGAATTACATTGTATAGTTTTAGTTGGTCCAAAATGTATGCTTGTGGATTACTCGGACCATATCATCCTTTAGGGGACAAAGCATATATTGTTTAGTCTTCCTTTTGAATGTGCGCTGGGTGTGCAAGTTTGTCCCTGTTTAGGATATCCTTAAAATATTTATAAATTGCAAGTGTAAATGTAAGATATGTCAGTTTCTTGTTTTTAGTTGTGGCTTATGCAGTATTATTTACCAGTCATTAAATCCACAACATGAACCAGCTTTGACTTTATTAAAAGCTTGGGAACAGTACATTGCGATACCAAAAACACGATTCATGTCATGTTTTTTTTCACAAACTTCTCAGAGGCCACCACAGTACAGAAGCCACTTGACAGATGATTTGATCTTCCAACACTCAACACTACAAAAGGCAGCAAAGCGCACTGGTTAACAGCTGTCTGAATAGTTTTAACACCGATAAATGTCTAGAACAATTGTGCTAACTGAGTGATCTTTCTTTATTAAAAGTCCTATATACTGTAATTGAAAATGACATTTTCATCAACAATTTTTAAGAGGATAAGGTTTCCATACAATCCATACACAATATAAGATCCATTGCAACAGTCAGAATGTCCAGTCCACCTTCCATTCTAAACAGGTTTATCATTAGAACGGAAACTAATGTTCACCTGGCCCTCTCTATCCCATATTCTCAAATGGGAAAGACAATTACTGTAATACTGTAACATTGAAGTAAAATGTGAAGATTGAAAATGTTTTTATTAAGTCACAAGGTATCACAAATATACTGAATTCAATCAAATCCACTTCATGATGAATGCAAATTGAAACTGTCACACATTTATAACAGTTATAGTGTGGCCAGCACACTGCAGTTTTATACTCACAGCTCTAAAGAACAATGTTCAAGTGGTGGCCTGTTATATTGGCTCTGAAAAATAACTATTTAGGTTTGAAGTAGGTACAAAACCATTTTTTAAACACTGTACAATTGTTTGGTAGACATACATATTTTCCGTCAAAGACCTATCACTGTATTCAACACACTGCAAGAAACAAGATAAATTAGAGAGATGCAGTGAGTAAGATCTCTTTGTGCTCTACCAGTTCTGTAGAGAAGGATTAAGACTTTGGCTCAATTGACATAGTATTCATAGTAACCATAATGTAATTTCAGCATTTCAATTCAGAATAGCAATAGTTCTGTTTTGAAGTTAATATGGATCAAGTTAGATTTCTGTGATTCTCTTAACTTTCAAAACCACTTTTTATGCAATTTCTGTACTGTGCCAACAAATCAAGGTACAACAATCTTTCATTAAATGCATCCATCTATACATGTCTCAAAGTAAACCACAAAAGCATTTTATTGTTCAATGAATCTTTACACAACACATTTCATATATATAGCCTGGAAAAAAAACAATATTATTTATGCGATTCTCAAAGTTTTTTTTTTGCCAGGTTTGAAGTTAGTATCTACGTGCTTTTGTTTTGACCTGGCCATGGCTCAATTCCATGTTCACCTCTTTGGCCCTTACAAGTACAACAACAACTCTGTATCTGTTTCTTAACAGACTGGCACCAGTCTATGGACTTGGTTAGAGAAACACTAATTAAAACAACATAAACTATGACTATTCAAAAACTTCTGTAGCCCCTTATCCCATGGATGGAGATATTGTTTCAGAACCTGAATTTACAGTACAAAAATAAAATAATTCTTCATAAATTCACCATTAATATCTACAGGTTGTAGACAGTAAGCTTTGATAGTTAGTTCTAACACATTAGTTGCAACACATTTAGGTCCTCTTTCCCAGACCCAGACTAGCTAAATTTTTCTTTATTGGAGATCCTTCATTGTAAGGAAAATAAATTACACTTAGTGCTCAATCTGTGTCTGAGAAATTGACGTTTTGAGTCATCAATTCTTTATCATAGAATCAAAACAATTTGGCACTTCGGCACTGGAACACAATGTACTGGCACACTTATAATCATAAAATAATGTATAAATGAAAACCAGATCAAATTCAATATCTTAAGAGTGAATGTTTCTCTGGTTAAAGCTCTTGTTATCATTATCGATAACAAGAGCTTGATAATGCCATGATTGTGTGACAACAATTGACAATTAGTTTGAACAATATATTACTGTGGCCATGACCAATTAGACAGCTTCAGCAGATGTCTCCGTTGACACAGACATTGTCACTTTGGCTATTTTCACAGTGGTCTTCACACAGCTTTCTGCGGCTCTATTGGCTGCGATGTGTGCATTCCGGTTCGGGCAGTCAGACTCCAGGCTATTGTCAAGCTGTTGGTTACTGCCTCTGCATGCCTGGCAGGAACTGAGGAAGGCATGCCTGAGGTCCTTGCTCCTCAGGGCATAAATTATTGGGTTGACGGTGGAGTTGAGCAGGCAGAGCATGCTGCAGAAGGCAAATACAGTCTTGATGTCGTCGTCCATGCTCCAGAAGAGGTCATAGACCATGATAGCCAGCACAGGACCCCAGCAGATCACCAGCACTACCAGGATGAGCACCAGTGTCTTGGCCAGGCGGATGTCCATGCGGGCCTGCTCAGGCCGCGCGGTCTGCACCTTGGTCCCGTCCGCTGAGTAAACCACCAGGCTCTTCTGGGAAGTGCGACTCAGCATGCGTACGGCATGGTGGTGAGCCTTCCACAGGATATACATGTAGGCGTAGATGATGAACATGACCAGCACGCTCGTCACCCCGATCCAGAACATCAGGTACTTCTTATCGATCAGTGGGAAGAGATCTGAGCAGACCGAGTTTAGCTGCTTACAGTTCCAGCCCAGTAGGGGGAGCACTGCGATAACGATGGATATAGTCCACATCACGCAGAAGGCAATGACTGCCTTAGTCCGTGTTACGATGCGCCTGTAGGCCAGTGGCCTGTGAATGGAGATGTAGCGGTCGATGGCGGTCAGGAACAGGCTGCCTACAGAGGCTGTGAAGGAGGCAATGACCCCACCCAGCTTGAAGAGAAAAACATTGGGACTGTCCTTCCTGTGGAACACATGGAAGTCCAGGAAGCTGTAGACGAAGATGACGCTGCCCAGCAGGTCGGCCACAGCCAGGCTGCCTATGAAGTGGTAGGAGGGCCGGCAGCGCAACGTGCGAGACTGCAGGATCACACACAGCACCACCAGGTTCTCCAACACTGTGAAGGTGCCCAGAGTCAGGGACATCATGGCTACAGCCAGCTGCTGGCTGGGGGTCAGGATCATGAAGCACTCCATGTCCATGAAGTTCTCCCCACACTGAATGCCGCCACCCTCGCTCCTGTTACCAAACAAGTCTGTGGCGTTGGTGGGGAAGAAGGGGAGGCCTCTGATGAGTTCCTCATCTGCAGGCACTTTGTCTGGGAAGGAATTACTGCGAAACGCCGAGAGAGGCTTCTGCAGCGTGATCCCACTTTTGGTGAAATCAGCATCGATGATGGGATCGTCGTAGCTGGCGTCATTGGAGCCCAAGAACTGGAGCCCTGAGGTGATTGTCCGGAAGGTGGTGTCTGCCACACCGTCCAACACAGACTTCATGGCTGCGCAGAAGATGAACACTGTGTTCTAAGATGATTCCTGGTCCTCCTACAAAATGGTAACAGAAATGTTGGTGGGTGGTTTTGAAGCCATGGCGTTGAATGAGTGAGGACCCAGAGGAAGCGTCTGTTTCAAAGCAAGCAAACAATTGAGATGAGACGAAAATGAGACATGTTTACAATGATTGTGCAATAAACATAAATAAATATAATAACTAAAATAGGTGATTTTATAATTTTATAAACAAATGTCTCTGTTTATGAAATGCTATGGTAGTTATCTTTTACCCGATGGGCAATTCATTTATCCAGTTTTCCCCTGTTCTTATAGCTATGTGCCACAGGATGGTGTTGTGTGGCAGAATAACCTCACTAACCATGATAGTCATGGCACTTATAAGGATAACACAAACATATATAAAAATGTAATGTAAAGTCATATTTTGATGTATTTTGTTGAGACCAAAATGTCAAAGAACGGGTAGTCGAAAGCCAAGCAGCCTACAATTTAACGTCATTCTGCTAAAATAAATGTTCTCTTCAATTGTTTTGAAACAATTGACCACGTTCATTGTTTAACCGTTTTTTTTATAGACTACAATTTTATAATAATGCCGATAATGCTATTATTTGACATTACCTGTTGTTTAAATTGACCAGTAACTCATCAATAATCTTCATGTGACAATAGGAAATATTTAGAATAAAGGCAAGTTGAAGTTGTTTTTGTCAGTTTGTCAGGGCAGGCTGCTGCGTCGCCAATAGATATAAATTGAACAGTAAATTATGTGTCATTAAAAAGTAATACAATGTGACCAAATGGTAGGATTCAAGATGGTAATCACAATTCATGCAAAATATAAATTTTGTCAGGTTTAATACATAAAGGGTTCCAGGCAAGTGATATGAGCATGCAAGCAGTGGTATATAAGCATCCATATAGTCTAAACTGCTCAAACCAAAATAATAAGATAGAATTTACCTTCACATTATTCGACCAGGTTCGGAGAATCAATTGTATCCAAACAAAAATCCAATCTTGGAGCGCACACCTGAATAACAAAAAATCTCAAAAAGGTGAAACCAACAAACACACTTCATAAAGTGTTTAGTGTTTCTAAAATAATTGTATTGTGTCTTTTACTGATAGTATGTTATATACGTTTCAGCTCTTTCAGTTCTTCGTTTCTTGACCCGTCTTGATGCGCACCTCCTCATATCAGACTGCTGGCGTTGTCTGAGGTCTCTCTGAATGTGTATACTTATGAAGCATCGCTTTTGCGCGCTCATCACGTGCTCCGGAACCTATCTAGAGATTTCTATGGACAACCTAAGAAGCCGTCAAGAGCTGGAACAGGGAGTGCAGATACTGTGCAAAAATCCCAATGCGCAATCCAAGAGAACATTTTTAACAAAGAAGCACGTTCTGTACAATTCTACTTTTGCAAGTTTGCAGACTCACAGGCATTGATCTGCAGATTTTAACTCTGCAAAAATGTGCAAATACAATAAAATGTAATAAAATAGATATATCTCCACAAATCTCACGCAATATTCATACTTGTCAAATCATAGTAGCCCAATTAATCTCAACCGAATTGTAACCTACTGATGGCCCTTTGCTCTACTACATGATTTGGCACATAGAACAGGGCGAGAATCCTCTCGGGGTTATCATGAGGATAATTGATTTGATAAATTAGGCTACACTATAGGCTACTACAATTATCCTAGCTGCATGATAGTACTAGCATGAGAGCTGCCCGAATGACCAATGCCCTTCTGTGGCTCTGAGACTAATTATTGTCCTTAGGAGAGAAGAATCCTTATTGAGGCAGAAGATCAAAGGATCCCTGCTGATGATTTTACAACCTTGAAAACGATTTATCTCCTAGGCTTCTGACAATCAGGAGATTTAGGGTCTGTGCATGTTTTATACCCAGTGACAAGCAAACCTTTCTGATTCACAAGTACAAACTATCTATGGAATTGCGTTTGTAATCTGAATTTGATCAGACATTTTTAGGCAGTTTCCATTGTTGCATTGTGCCAACACACGTATCAACACACCAACAAACGGTGAAATAATGAGAAAACCTGCTCTGATGACACAGGATCAATGTTCTGGACTTGTACTTGAGCATAAGGTAAGAACACTAAAAACATGCAAACATCTCACTGTCTGTGATCGTTCGTTACAGACCAAGTTCATGCCTCGCTAGACAGTACGGAATACTGATTTGTCACAGACAAAGAAGTGTAAAATGAATTGTCATCATGCCCCATCCTGAGAGCTGAAATGTGATTGTTGCCATTTGATCCAAATACTCAAAATCCTCAATCAACCGTGGCCCTGGCCCAGATTTCTATCAACACTGTGAAACTGTGCTTTAAAACATGGCTGTCTCCTGCTCCTCTACAAGCAGGGTTCTATCTTCTCCACATCTTTAATGTTTTTTGAATCGGCCGTGGGAGGCGGAAGACAGAAAGGCTGCAATTGACAGCACTGAAAAAAAAGTCGTTCTTGATGAGTGATAGGTTTTATTATTTCTAGTTTAACTCATCAGCTGCTGTTGCGTTTTCCAGTCCATGTATAACTAGATAAATACAAAAGGATGAGCCTTCAAACTCAACCATTAATGAGACAGAAATAAAACGGATTAGCAATGTGTTACAATCAAAATATATTGACAAGAAAGGGTCAGACTCACTCTATAGCTAATTTTCCTTTCTTCTGCAAAATGATTAGCTACAGTGCTCGGAATACTTAAAATCTTTCCAGCCTTTATATAACAGGACTGAGGATAATATCCGCTATATACAACAGAAATTTTCTCTACGCTGACTTGACGTGCCGAGCAGATGGACCAGGATGATGACGGCAACACACATTGTCATCTGGGTGTTATTCCTGACACGCCATGTCTCCTGTGTCTGGCTGTTATCCCTGATACCCCATGTCTCCTGTGTCTGGATGTTATCCCTGATACCCCATGTCTCCTGTGTCTGGATGTTATCCCTGACACGCCATGTCTCCTGTGTCGGGCTAGTAATCTGAAGGTTGCCAGTTCGATTCCCGGCCGTGTCAATTGACGTTGTGTCCTTGGGCAAGGCACTTCACCCTAGTTGCTTCGGGGGGAATGTTCCTGTACTTACTGTAAGTCGCTCTGGATAAGAGCGTCTGCTAAATGACTAAATGTAAATGTAATGTAAATGTTATCCCTGATACACCATGTCTCCTGTGTCTGACTGTTATCCCTGATACACCATGTCTCCTGTGTCTGGCTGTTATCCCTGATACCCCATGTCTCCTGTGTCTGGCTGTTATCCCTGACACGCCATGTCTCCTGTGTCTGACTGTTATCCCTGATACACCATGTCTCCTGTGTCTGGCTGTTATCCCTGATACACCACGTCTCCTGTGTCTGACTGTTATCCCTGATACACCATGTCTCCTGTGTCTGGCTGTTATCCCTGATACCCCATGTCTCCTGTGTCTGACTGTTATCCCTGATACACCATGTCTCCTGTGTCTGGCTGTTATCCCTGATACACCACGTCTCCTGTGTCTGGCTGTTATCCCTGATACGCCATGTCTCCTGTGTCTGGCTGTTATCCCTGATACACCACGTCTCCTGTGTCTGACTGTTATCCCTGATACACCATGTCTCCTGTGTCTGGCTGTTATCCCTGACACGCCATGTCTCCTGTGTCTGGCTGTTATCCCTGATACACCATGTCTCCTGTGTCTGGCTGTTATCCCTGATACACCATGTCTCCTGTGTCTGACTGTTATCCCTGATACACCATGTCTCCTGTGTCTGACTGTTATCCCTGATACACCATGTCTCCTGTGATGGTTCAGAAGGGAGTTCAGAGGACCAGCCAGGGAAAGGTAACAGACTCCTCTACTCACCCACAGCTGTGTTCTTACTCTCACTCCTCCCCCCTCACACCTCTCCCTGGCATAGAGAGGGAGTAACTAGGGGAGCAGAGAGCAGCAGCATTTTATGTATTCCACCCTTTCGCAGTTCTCCTAATGCATCAGTGAGCCCCTCATCAATCTCCCAGCCTCGCTGGGTTTGACGCTGCAGATCTGTCTAGGGTGCTTGCGTAACCCCAAATCTTGTTTCCCCCTCTGATGGGAGAAATAATGTTATCCCTCAACCTGAGCCACAAGACCTGCTGTGTTGATACTCTTCGTAACTTGGTAGGAACCAGAGGGAACTGACACCGATATCTCCAATTCAACTGCACATTACCTGGAGCCTTCCATCATCTCTGATCAACGTATGCAATCACAATGGCATTCAGAGATGTAGTTTTTAAATGATTTATTTGACAAGGTGTTGAAATATAAAATCTTATGATTCGACTCTTATTTCTTTGGATGTAAGTATTGCAAGTGCACAGAAAAAATAGTATCTTTCTTCCAGGCTGAAGAGAATGCTGAGAAAACCATAGAGGGATAAATCAGCTGGTATCTAGCGCAGCCATAAATAGCTTCTATAGAGCCATCATCCATTTACAGTTCCACAGCTCAAGATCCATGTTTAGTTCATGACAAATTACAGTTTTCTTAAACCCTGTGATTAATCCACCAACCTTTTGTCGACTCCCAGAATAACTCAGTTCAACTATTCTGCCCCTTGATGCGCAACTACGTAAGTAAAAATCAACAAAACAGTTCTTAACCCTTGTGTTATCTTCGGGTCATTCTGACCCATCAGTCATTGTGACCCACCGTCGTATTGCGACAACTTTACCACATACAAAAACAAAGTGAAGCATTTTCTTTTAACCGTTGGGCTGTCTCAGACCCCCCACATTGCAAAGGTTAAAAGAAAATTATTTTTATTTGTTTTTGTATTGGGTAAAATTGGGTAAACACAATGATGGTTCGTTATGAACCTTTGGGTCATGTGACCCGAAGGCAGCACAAGGGTTAAGATCCGTATGTTTATTTGTTTATTGCTTGCACCTTCCTGCCACAGTAAATTCTGCGTTTGTGTAACATACATGGCGAATAAACCGAATTCCGATTCTGATTCTTTGTTATAGGAAACAAGAACAGCTGAAGATTATTCTTAATAAGCCTTAACACTATAGAAGGCTTATAGAGGCTCCACATCAAAGCATCGACTAATGTATAAAATGCTACAATTCCATAATAAATAACTTTATACACGGCATATTATTGATTATCTCCCCCAAAAATTAAGCACCGAACCCCTTAATGTGATGTCATCCAAATGAAAGCTGTCGGTTGTTTTGTCTCTCCTTTGACTGTATTTCATGACCAGGATCCTGCAGTGGAGCACCTCCGACCTTGATAGTTGAAGATGTTTCATCAGTTGACACAGGACTTGAGTTGTGGATGTTGTGAAATACTGCTGCTGATGCAAAAGCAGTAGGTAAAGTGCATAACAGCATAAATTAATCTGGCAGGTCTCTCAACATGTGAGTGGAATGCAATAAACTCATGTTTTCTCAGATTAACACACACACACGCACACATTCAGAGCATGCTAACTGCTGATTCTGCATTTCTAAACCTCCATACCAACGAGTCGTCAATCACACTCATAAATGTGTTTAGGAGTGTGCAGAGCAAAAATAATCAATAAATGAAAACTAGGCTTTATCATATCGATGTCATTGCTTTCCATGTGTGAGAAATAAAAGGTTAGTAAATTAACCTTAGATCTATATATCACACAAAGACAAAAAGGAAACTCCTTGTTTTAGGTAAGTGAAGTGAACCATGCATCAGGAGACAATGATGAAGGATGAACAGCAACATCTATGATTCAGTTCATCAGTATCTCTTCATTTCCTTCATTGTCACGCTGGAACAAACAAACATTAGAAAAGTATTGGCTTTGCCACATGGCAGCTTGGCAGTGATGGTGGAGGTGTGGAGATGTTAGCGGCAGTGTCTGGGTTCAGCTCAGAGTAGCCTGTCAGAAGTCACAGAGTCCCATCTGTTGCTGCCTTCCATAACGACAGCACACCCACCAGATCACAGGAAGGACAGCATGGCAGTCACCATGGCAGTCACCATGGCAGTCACAGCCAGGACAGGCCCCAGGAGGATAAGACAGCCCACCGGCTCTCCCAGCCCACCCCGGCAACGCCTTTGGATGTGGCGTTGGCATGACAACCGCAGAGGATTCAGACGACTAGTCACATGACGCGCACCGTGTTGATAACACGCTAGAGCAGAAGAACATTATGTTTCACATGACAAAAGCTTCCAAATTTAGAACAACGTTCTGAACAGTGGGCCAGACAAAAACAGGAATTAATGTATTTCCACACAGGTCTAACTGTCTGTCTTATCTTGTGGCTGAACAGGTTTCAAATGGCTTTGTTTTCCCACTTCCAGTACTTGAGGATCTCACCGGCGTTCACAAATCGGTGCTCAACTGAAGCACCACGGCTTCTGAGCCCCAAAAACAAGAACGTGAGCATGAACCTAACTCTGGTGCCATGGCAACAGGGTCCATGCAGATGGGATGTTGATGTGTCTCTGTCACACAGAGACAGGCTACCTGGCAGACGGCCGTGGTTGGCTGGTCCCACCCAAAAAAACGACATAACACGAGCGGCACTAGCAGTCCGAGCACTTGGTGTTCAGCTCTGTGTGGCATCTGCTCTATCGATCAAGTAATAATGCAGACCTGTGATCGTTGAACTTCCCTGGTCTGTCATGGTAGGAGGCACAGACATCCTGTAAAGTGTCAGCTTAGTCAGTTAGGTCCACAGAAAGAACAGATAAGGATTATTTCTTCTATATTCCTGTTTCTTATCCTTTTAGCTGAATTCCCTGGATGATTAACATTGTGTGTCCTTCAGGGCTGAGAAGAAAACCTAATTGCTGATTCCCTTTCATCTTTTGATCAGATGTTGTTTTTGGGAGGTGTTGCTCTCCCTTAATACACCATGGCTGGGGGACATTTATCAACGTCATTAAATATTAAATGACCACAGACAATACTATGTTCCCTGGGATATTGGGTTAGAAGAGGTTCTTTGATGGGGCCATGGGCAATATGCAGGGAATTCAGGGTCCAAGTCCTTATTACAGTATAATGCCATAACTCAGATCAACGGTACTTTGTCTTGCTTCTCCACGGAAACACACAAAAGCCCTGTGGGCCACACAAAGCCTCTTTCTCTCCAAATCCATTTATTTCTTGTGCATCATTGAAACTCCCCCACAAAGCTAAAATCTTACTGGAATTTCCCCTAGAGCCTGCCGATCTCAATGCCAGATATTTGTAAATGTGTCAGAGAGGGCAATTTCAAACATTTCTTTCAACCCTATTCCCTCTCTTTGATTTCCTTTCTTTAACTCGTACAGTCACTCCTTCTTTCCAGTCCTCGTACTGTACGTATACTGTTAGTACATCATTTTCATAGACATTAAGAACTCAGCCATGTTGATAATGAAACATGGTAACTGAGCACTGAAGATAAAGCATGACAGTGTTTTATTCTATGCTGTACCCCACATATTTAATCATGAAATCATGACATTCTCAGATTTGGTTTTTGATATTCGAAACGTGTCTGTGTCTGCAGGAGGCTTTGAAAATCACACCAGCTTTGAATAAAAAAAAAAAAAAAAAAAGATTGTATTGGGTGAGTGTAAAAGGGTTGTTCCCTCCAAAAGTATCTGATCCTGGGGGATCAGAGGGACTGGAAACGATACTACGTCTTGACATTCAACGGCTGCTTACAAAAGGAGGGAGGAGCGCAACAAGACATAGACAAATACACCTGTTCAGGTAACATTCAGCTCGGAGGGGAACTTGTCTAGTGATAGTGAGTATAGACCACAGTGCAGCTGAGTGTCCCTTCACAACCATGGCAGCATTCAGTGACAAAATCTCCAGAACAATAAGAAGTATGGCAACAATACCTTAGGACAACAAGCCCTTGAAGTGAGGCGGGTCCACATCCCGGTTAGAGTCTGGAAGAGACAACAACAACACAAGGTCACCATGGTGACGTGACATCAACGATTCCAACCTCAGCTGTACACCCACACTGGGATCTCTCCAGAGACATTGCACAGCTACAGAATCAACAAAAAAAAACATTCCTGAAAACTGGCAAAATAACCCCCTGCTGGAATTGTCACTTTGTGAAGATATGTAATGGACGCACAGACAGAGGGAGGGGACACAGGTGACAGCTGGGAAAATCTATCTGATCACACCTGATCAGTCACAGTCGCAGGATCAGCTTGGGACAAGCTGCTCTCACTTAGTGTTGATGATCACGAGCTGAATGTGAGTCATAAGGTTGTGTGCTCTCGTATTCACACTGGAATTTGTTCAATCACAGCCCCAAATGAAAATGAGGAATGATAGAAGTTGACTTGCTAACCTTGTCGGTACGGTGACTATAACAATGGTAATAGCAGGGATATGACCTTGAGTCTGCAGTGAACAAACATAAACCATCTTAGATGACTGAACTTCAGATATACTTGAGTGATAAACCAGTAAGCAGTGTGAACAATATAACTGTTGTTATCTCATACACACACACACACACACAGTTGCTACTCTCTGAAAGTGATCCGGCTAAAGCACAATGTTTAAAAAATATCACTATGACCATAAAACGTATTGTACACTGGCTCAGTCCTCCAGCCGACATCACATCAGCAGCTGTCTGGTGTGCGTTCATCTTCAGTGCTATACAACAGACACTTAAAGAGCTGACAGGAAATCTTCTGCCACTTTCTTCTTAGCATTTCAAAAAGACATCCTTGACATTTTAGTGGGAATTATTGTATGGAACCATAAGGCACCTGCTGGTCTCTAATTGTTATGCAAATCTAGCAAACCAGTTTTCAGCAAATGCAGGATTAAAGTTCCATTATCACAGGAAAAAAAGCAGTCCAATATGCAAAATAACTAAGTGCAATATGCAAAATAAAGCTGTCTGTGCTTTCAATTCACAAACCACCCTTCATGGAAGTATAATTAATTAATGTATCATCACCACCACATTGTGGACAAAACCTTAGAACAAATAACTTAGAAAACAACCTTAGACACCAAAAAGATTCAGAAAACACACCATGTTTGGCAAATACATGGTGTCCATTACATATCTTCACAAAGTGACAATTCCAGCAGGGGGTTATTTTGCCTAGCTGTCGTTCCCCCCGACCGATCCGGGGATCTCAGCTAGGATTGAGGCCTGCCTCACAGACATCTCCGCCTGGATGACCGAGCACCACCTCCAGCTGAACCTCGCCAAAACAGAACTTCTCATCATCCCGGCTAAACCCTCCATCTCCCACGATCTCTCAATCACCCTGGGATCTGCGACGGTGACCCCTTCATCCTCTGCCAGGAACCTTGGGGTTACCATGGACGACGAGCTCTCCCTCACGGCCCACATTGCTGCGGTCTCCCGGTCGTGTAGATTCACCCTCTACAACATCCGGAAGATCAGGAGATACCTGTCTGAGCACTCCACCCAGCTGCTAGTCCAAGCACTTGTCCTCTCCAAGTTGGACTATTGCAACTCGCTGCTCGCTGGTCTCCCAGCATGTGCAACCCGCCCTCTTCAGAGGATTCAGAACGCAGCGGCCCGCCTGGTCTACAATCTACCCAGACGCTCCCATGTTACCCCGCTCCTCATCTCTCTCCACTGGCTACCTATCATGGCCCGTATCAGATTCAAGGCCCTGGTACTGACCTTCCGAGCAGTGAACGGGACTGCACCCGTCTACATCAAGTCTCTCCTGCAGCCTTACACCCCCACCCGTCACCTACGGTCTTCTTCAGACAACCGCCTGGTGGTCCCAACACAAGCTCTTCTCCTGTCTGGCCCCTCAGTGGTGGAATCAACTCCCCACCTCCATCAGAGACACTGACTGTCTCTCCACCTTCAAGAAAAGGCTCAAGACGCACTTGTTCCGGGAGTACAACGGTACTTAGGAATGGTTCGCTTGACCCGATGTTAGTTTCCTCAAGGATCACAATGACTCTTGCTTAGAGACTTGTTGCTCTTGTGGTTAGTGGTAACTGACTTAAATTTTTGTACTCGCTGTGATATATTGTTTTTATTATTGTTGCTTGCTTTTTCCACAGGTACACTTGCACTTATAGCAGTTCATGTTGTTTAATTGTAACTTGTTTAACTACATGCTCTTATGGTTCTTCCCTTTGGCACTTATTTTGGTTGTTCACAATGTGTGCTTCATGTTTTGGCTACTCACAATGTTTTGTGGCTATCTCGTTGTTATGATCAGTGACCTATGCACTTTGTAAAGCTCTCTCTTGGAAGTCGCTTTGGATAAAAGCATCTGCTAAATGAATAAATGTAAATACGCACCCACACCCCCGACATACTCCCCCACTCTCTGTCTCTCCTCATCAATCAATTTAACATGAGCCAATGAACACACCCCAGTGGCAGAAACACACTACAGATATCCCAGTGGTCTCTGTCATCCAGCCCATTACAAACCCATCAGAGCTGCAGGAGAATCTCTCCCATGCAGGACAGGAGCCTGCAGACCTCCAGGCTGTTACATCCCCAACCAAGACTGCACAGTGCACACAGCGGGAAATGTATTAGGAATGTCATGTTCGTACGAGAACATGCATACATTTCTAGTCACACGGTCTCATAGCTGCGTCAGACAACACATTCACAATGCGTGAGAATGCAGATGGATTTCGTATTTGCTCAATGTTGGTCACCACTGCATGAAATTCAGCACCTGTTGCTTTCAAAGTGGTTAATCTAATTAATCATTCCAACATACACGCTGTCTCCACTGGTTGTCTCCTTAGTTACATTAGATAAAGGTCAGCTTATGTTTTATTTTCCTCCAATATTACCTTTTTGTTCAGTCATCTAGCATGCAGGGCAGACATTACGAATGCTGAACAGTTGGTGTAAACGTCTAATGACTTTCTCATGCAAACACGTTTCTTGTGGTTTGATTGCACCTGTTTAAAGCCAATACATTTTCTGCAGAGGAACATAATTAAAACCAAAAAAATGGAAATTGGGAGTTTCCTATAGGCTAGTACCGGTATCTCCTTTAGACTCAAAGGAAAAACTAAGTTGAGGCCCAGTCTTCGGGAAAGGCTGTGCTCCCCTTTAGATGTTACCTACATCAGACACTTTATACAGCCTCTCTGCCTACGGCTCTCGTGACAAGGGAAGCCAATGTGAACACAAAAGATGTTCCTGGTTGAGTGTAGTACAGTTATGAGGGCTTAAGCGCTGGCATGCATGTGCAACAGACGTGGACCACTACCAAACGCAAACAAAACTAGCTTCTCATTGGCGCGGGCGGTGTGTGCGTATACCGAGGAGTGAGTTTAGCCAATCCACATCGGCTACACAGGGATCTGGATGAGCCAAGCCCTGCTCACACACGATGTGGAGGAGTCGTGACAGAAGCAGAGTGATCCTGCCATGCCCATGTTGATGCCCGCTCTGAGTCGGATCCTGCTGCCTGACGGAGCAAGCCAGCTCAACGGCTGGTCGTCGTGACGAGCAGCAAGCCTGAGAAGACTGTCACACTTTAGGCTACAGAGTGTTCGAAGCACTCTGTTCAAAAACACATCTCACATTCGAGGGCTAACTCAGCCTATTAGAAAATAAATTCGTGTCTCCGTGGCCCAGGGGCGTTGTTAGACATAAACCTCTATTGGGGCACGGGCCCCTATTCATATCCCTTTTTTTTTCTTCTTTCAAATTTGCTGCGCAAGCACTGCGCTACTAGGCTATAGAAAACTCCCCTTGCTTAACCCCTATAAAACAGTTAAGGGACACAAGTTTGATAGCCTATCAGCTTCGGCAGGGACATCAATTAAAAAAAATCATTCATTTGAGCGAAAATACTGTTTTTTTTTTTTTTAGCTTTATGTAATATTGTACATGTTTTAGTCAAAATGAGATGATCGGTAGGCTTATCATTTAGAAACCATCTTTAGTTTTGTAATGTTTTCTTAGCCTACCTCAATTCTGATTTGTGTTCCGAGTCCGACACCTGGACTTCTGTGTGAGTGCTGCAGTGGCTATTTGGCAAGCTCAGAAGAGCGCGCTGACATGGAATTCTGCAGGCATCGGTTTGTGTTTTTGGTTAAACACTTTTACAAGCGTTGATTGGGATACTGCGTTTATTTTATTTGGTATTATCAATCTAAATTAATGCACTGACTAATAAAGTAAATTGTTCAAACTCAAACTTGAGATTTTACTGCGGCAGAGCAGATTAATACTGGGGCATGTGCCCCAGTAAAAAGGGTTTAACAACGCCCCTGCCCTGGCCCCTTGAGTTTGACACTGAAAGATTAATGCAATTACGAATTCTAATTTCAGCTGGGGTAATTGGGCCACACCAGCCTGAGCAAACTGAAGACAAATGCATGATCATGACTTCAGGGTTAACCTATCCCCATCCGTATTCCAAGACATTTTCCTAGGTGGTGCACATTTATCATCAAGTTATTCTTACATCACCAATACATCCCTGTGTGTATTTCCCTCACGGCATGATCAAAGGTGTTCGGCTCATTTTTAATGTAAATGATGCCATTCTTGCACAGCTTTGATCCTGACCAGCATGTGTTGATGATTTGGGCCTCGGCAACAGCAAATGAAGTGTCTATATCACAAGGCTTCGATCTTGATGACCACACAGTCTTGTGTCTGGTCAGTTACCAGCAAGACACTAAAACAAGTGTAGTAATGGCTACTTTTTACTTAAGTATATGTCAAAGCCCACACTTCTTTACTTTACCTTGAGTGAAGGATATGTACTTTTTCCATCTCTGACACACACACACACACAGTTTCATTGGCAGCTTTGCACCATACACCGTTAAGAAAATAAGCAGGACATTAGTCACAATAATGGAAAAAGCTCTACTCTTTTATAAAAACATATTTTCCCTTTGACATGTATTGCTTTAATAGATCAAACCAAACAACAAATGTTCAGATGCTAATCACCATGAGTAGACCCTGAAGGACGTCCCAGGAGCGGTTACAAGAGTAGAGAGCACGTATGTTTCCACGGAAACTAAAACCTTTGGGCGAGGAGAACAAAGACCAACTGCTATTGGTTCAAATGTAGCCAATGACATCGTCATACCAAAAGACCACCACGTTATGGATGCTTTTGTATTCGATGACATGCAGAGATGTTTGTTTCACAAATATCAAAAGTCAATCGCTTGCGGGTCGAAAGCATTTTAGAACACCACTTCAAACGTCATGTGATCGGTATTGGCTTGTGCGTTCCTTTATTGAACTGTACCAAGATGAAGTGGGTGAGGATGACGACCACTGGGAACTCTGGTCTCATCACACCCCCGACAACTAACTGCCAAACGAAAAATAAACAACAAAACAAACAACTAGACAAAACATTTACTGAGATCTTCATCAAGATCTGCATAGTCAGGTGTGGCTGTAGTCATAACATCGATTCCACTGTTGCCGGGTAGATTAATCGGGATCGCTCTCAAAAAAGGAAATAGACAATAAATTAAAAAACTAAACAAAACCTTAATCCATCGTTATGAATTAGATTTTAATGAGAACGATAAGAATGAAAGCTAAGACACTATGAAGGATACCTAACAGAGTCTATACAGTCAACAAGATCTTAAGAAAGTCTTGCGTTAAAAGAGGCCTGAATGTGTCTATCAGAGGCTGATAGACACACTCAGGGATGAAGGGCTTTTTCAGAAGTCTGTGTCCTTGCAGGAAGCAGGAGCAAGTGCCGTAGCCATGAAGGACCTTTTACCAGCCACAAACACACTGCTGCTCAGATCCAGTTCGGCCCGGCGGTCTGCAGGCCCCTGCCGGGGCTCTACGGTGTGGCCCGGTTGGGTCTTTTCGGGGGTGGTGGGGGCATGAGCTCTGCGTCTGGGTCGGGGGGGTGTTTACGGTTCTGTGTTTGGGCTCCCTGGGCGCAGCGGTCCAGAAACTCAAAGAGGATTTCCTTTGTGACGGGATGCTGGATGCTGTTGCACACAGCTGGAACAGAGAGCACACACACAGGAAGTTACCACAGACCTGATGACAGGCAGTTCCTGGCCCTGGCCCACATCCACAACATAGCGCTTGAATGCTATTCTTGCTTGTGTTAGTATATTCAACAAATACTATGAAGAAAAAATTAATACAAATAAGTTAGCCAACAGCGTATGCAATTTGTTTTAAAATCTGTGGCTTGACTCTTGAGATTCACAACCATTCTTGTGAATACTTTGTGAATCAATAAAGTCACTTGTGGATAGCACTCTAAGGTACAATTTACAATGTTTGGCATCTCTGATATTTGCAGCTTAAGTAACAAAGCACTTTGTTTCACTGCTTTATATATTTTGGTAAACATGCTGAGCGCAGTTTTGAATCAAACAGAGAAACACTGCATATGTACACACAGTAATGAGAAAGGCAGCAGTTGAAGTGAGACAAGATGTGCCTGAAATATAAATGAACCAAGACATTAATATGATGGGCCCGAGAGGGAGGAGGGCAGATATATATATATGAATACAGATGGCAGCCGGCACATACTGTTGGGCAGGCTTGCTCACCCATGGCCGTGTCGTAGGAGTTGGGGAAACTCTTGTCTATCCTCTGTCGCATGAACACCCACGTGTTGTTCACGAACGTGCACTCAATGATTTTGTTGTCGTACATTTTCAACTCCTTTGTGGCCTGGAGAGGAGGGAGATAGAGAGGGGAGATGGAGAGGAGGGAGATAGAGAGGGGAGATGGAGAGGAGGGAGATAGAGAGGGGAGATGGAGAGGAGGGAGCTGGAGTGAGTCATTGAAGGCCACAAAAATGTTTAGACTTGTTTTTTAACCTCCCCAGTTTATAACCTTTAAGGGCTCCTTTTTCAGTAAGATGTCCCTGAGCGCTCTAAAGCCCTCCCCCAAATAAATCGTACACACACACACACACACACACACACACACACACACAGGCTCATGGCAGGGAAGGGAGGGGCTGCCAGGAAAGCCTCCCCAGCCCTGGCCAGAGAACAGGGCGCTAAGTAAGAGCCTGTCTGGTCCTGGAGAGAAGGCATCTGGGAGTTCAATGAGGGGATGGAGGGAGGAATGTGTGTGTGTGTAGTTGGGTGGTGACAACACCCGGATATCACACCATAGATATTGACCTTGAGAACTGGGATCTCACAATCACACACGTCAGACCTGAGGTTGGGTTCCCGTGCTCACAGCACCCTTCAAGCCCGTTCCAACACGGGATTCTCTGCCGTATCAAGAAGAACCGCAAACATCTAGACCTGCTATGGAGCTTTTGCATCTGTGCCATTTCCAACTAATCTCAACACATTTCCATGAGCAGCTGATTGACAAACACATTGAAGGAGCAACAGCATGGCCGGTGCTGGTAGTTTTCCCAGGACCAAATGATAGCAAGCTGCTGCCAATTAACAACACAGGCAGTTTCTGGCAGCCAGTAGTAGAAGTCTGTTTGCAGGGATCCCTCACTCGTTGAGAATAAAACAAGTGGTAGAGCCACGTTTTAACTGCTGTTTGGCATTTTAATCCGACCAACTGCCCCACTAAGTTGGGGCCGTGCGCAGCTTCTTCATTGATTAGCTGTGCGGCTCCACCGAGCATCGATCATGCGTGGTACAGGCCCGTGTCCAGGAGCCCAGCTGCTCCACAGACTCTGCATTCCATCACCGCGTAGCGCCTGCTTCTGGTACTGTTGGAATGGCTTTTTAATGGAGGCATAAAGGGCTCGCAAGACGCGTCATTGTCAAAGCTCCCTTAACAACGACACTTACGACTGACATTCCAAAGCATCGCTGCAGTTTACCTGCCTTCAGTGACTTCATCTCAACAACAGAGAGGGGTCGAGTTGTGTAGCTGTTTCTCCAGCTCAGGTCATACCCTGCCGGCCAGTCTGTTAGTGGGTGGCACTAGCCTTTCCACCCTCAGAGGGGAAGACAGACCACAGAAGCTGCTGCTGCTATACGAGATGAGATGACAGAACTCTTGGCACAGCCACAGTGGGCAAGTGTGTATGTGTGCTCCGGTCCAGAGCATGTGGAACAGAAGTAAACATGAGGAGCTGCTACGATGTGACCATTGTCCAGGTGACATGTCTTATTTCTCTTCTGACCAGGCGGCCCTCTTTAATTTCTAGAGTTAATCATAGCCAGCTCCGAGCTCGGTGTGCCTGGCACCAGGGTCCATTTTAATAAGAAAGTACCTGACTATAAGCGGGAGAAGAGGAAAATCAAAACTTGAAAAACGGGGTCATAGATGAAGGACCTTTGGTGCTCCTTGGAGGTGTGGGCCGGTGCTAAGGTCTTATTAAAATACCTGCACAAAGAAAAATGGAGAGAAAGATCTGTTTCACCATGTCCCCCCAGTCTCCAAGACCTCAACATCGAGCTAATAATCACTCTTCTGCTCAGAGATGGGTTGCAATTTTTGAGGAGGTTTAACTTTAGCCTTTCTATGAATGCACACAAACTCTAATTCACCAGAGCTTTTGTTTTCCCCCCATGGAAAACGGGACTTAAATGTGTTAAAACTGTGTGAAAAGCCTGAGTGACTTCAGAGGATTTCTTTAACTGAAGCTGTAAATTATCATCCTGGTGAGATGCCAGGGCTTCTGAAGAACATTTGCATGTTATAAAACACTCGCTACGGCAACCAAAATAACTTTCAATTACCCTACAATTTCAGCATGTCGAATGAGGAGCATTTCAGCAAATGATTCCCCCAAGCCAACTGGGAAAACAACAAATCAAATTGAGGGCAACAATGCATATACAGTGTGGTAAACTTGACTGTCAAACTGTGAGATAAACACGACTTCCATATTCAGGAAGTGACTGATCAGGGATGGGAGTTCGGCAGGAGGCTTGTGGGTGCGTACACTCGCACAGCCAATCAAAGACCCCATCTCCTTTCTCCTCTCCCCTCTCTCTCTCTCTCTCTCTCCCCTTTCCCCTCCTTTCTCCTCTCTCTCTCTCCCCTTTCCCCTCCCCTATCCTCTCCTCTCCCCCCCTCTCCTCTCCTCTTTCCTCTCCCCACACCTGCTGCTCTCGTCTGGATCCCTCTCACAGACCTGCCAGGTGGAGCCCAGGTTCACAGGCCGCACGCTGCAGAGTGGGGATCTGCAGCCCTGTTTCCTAAGAACAAAGTTTAACCAAACATCAATCGGCCATTCTCTCTTAACAGGCTTTAACCAATGTCCTGCAGTGTCCCGATGACAGGATTCTGTGCTCGAGCACCGGATGAAAACCCAGGGGCGTTTGCGGTTGGAAATATCAGAGAAAATCTACCAACCTTTGAGAAACTCATGAAGAGGGGATTTGCTTTGACTGATCAATCCTGCCCACCGTTTCTGGATAACCAGTGTTACGATGTAAGGCACAGGTATGTGTATCAGCTAAACCCTGGTGAGATGGAGTTTTAAAAACACAGACGGCTAAAACCTAAAGGTGTCACTCCAGGAGCGTTTATTTTGGGTGTGTGAAGGTGTGTGTGTGTGTAGGTGTGAGAATCAATTTAGCAACACAACCATCTTCCTTGTCTCACCTTCATCTGTGCAAAGGGCATGTCATAGCTGCCAACGTAAAGCAAACCAACAGTCTGGGGGAGTAACCTGCAAAGACAAAACATGTTCATTATCAGCCTGCCACCACATGCTTGTTAGAGAGGTAATGACAGAGCTGGCACTGACAACACCAGAGTACCAGGATCAGAAAGGCTGTTTTTCCAGCCTAGTAACAGAATGACACATCATAGATCACACCCCCCCTAGCCTCTCTCTTCTTGTGGACTCATCGGCAGGCTTCTCAGGTTACCAGAGTGCATTGTGACTGTGACTTTCTGGCGTTTCTGGGGGACATTTAGGATTAATGTTTCAAAGGAATCCAAAGGGTTAGTCACAGAGCCTCTGGTATGTAGTGCCCTCTCTGTGCTTATAAATTCTCTCCCTGTCCATAGTCTCTTCACCAAATTGTTTAATTGTGCCATCTGATTAATAACTCTCAGCTCAGTGGTTTAGCATCAGGAGTGTGTGTGTGTGTGTGTGTGTGTGTGTGCGTGTGTGTGTATGGGAGGGAGAGAGAGTGAGGTCCCAAGGGGCACGCCCCACAGCTGGGTTTAATAACACACTGGCCCCCTCCACTGAACCTACTCCGGATCTTGTTTATTTCCAGACACATTGTCTGCCGCTACGCACGCGAAAAAACCCATCACAAACCTAAGGTTACCCAGTGTGTAACAGCATCACTTAGACAGCGACTCTCCAGGGCGGAAATGAAGGGGCTACGGGGGCTAATGGCAGTGGAACTCACCCACCACGCTTAGAGGCCCTAGTGTCTAAGGGCTGGATTGAGGGGGTTTGTTGAGGACTGGTCATCCACTCCCTCTTCCTGTGGAATGACTGAAAGGAGACAGGAAGCAGTCATGGGGCCATCCATGTGCTGGAGGAAACTACCGGAAAGCCAGCCTGGTTCACAACAGCACTTTCTACCTCTCACCCTACCACCCACAAGGTCGCCTCCTTCACACCCTCCACCCTAATGTTTGAATTGTATTGACGTGTTTCTCCAGAAATAGCTAGAAATTGGATTTGTCCACAGGCACCAAGGTATTCTGGGACAAACAACGAGAGACGAACTGCCTGTAGCTTTGCTGTCTAACGAATCCAAACCAAAAAGTCTTTGATTTTCCTGAGCAATAAATTGAGATGCAAAGTCGATGCCCTGCTGCAATCCGAGCCTGGTGCTCTCAGAACAAGCTAACAGCTGTGACAGGGACTTGCGGCTGTGTTTAATCACTGTTGTTCCACTGTATCTCCTCCTGGGTCAGGTCAGGTCTGGCCTCAGATCTCCTCGCACTGAGGGGACTGGGCCGTGCTTCAGGCAGACAAACAACCGCAGCACTGATCCTGGGAGTGGTTCCACATCTACAGAGCCCAGCATGGCTGTCAGCACACATGGAGCTGTCGAGAGGCTCCGCACGGACCTCCAGACGCCAGCCAGACCTCGGGGCCACCACGACACACTTCCAACTAGCTTGTTTTACATGCACGACCGCCACTTCACACAGGGGAGAGGCCCAGCTGTACATATTTGTCCTGCAGATTCCTGGTTGTTCTGGGTGAAGCGTCCGATGATTGGAATTCACTCTAGAGAAATGATGTTGATGCTAGAAAAACAGGGCAACGTTAGGCGCAGTGGGGGCACCATGCAGCCTGTTTGAGGCTCTCAACGAGGTGACGTGTGTGGTGGGTGAATCACAAGATTTAAATGCTTCGATTAGAAGTGACAGAGAAGCCAGTATCTAGAGAGAGAGAGAGAGAGAGAGAGAGAGAGAGAGAGAGAGAGAGAGAGGCAGAGAGACAGAGGCAGAGAGACAGAGGCAGAGAGACAGAGGCAGAGAGAGAGAGAAACAGAGGCAGAGAGAGAGACAGAGGCAGAGAGAGAGACAGAGGCAGAGAGACAGAGGCAGAGAGAGAGACAGAGGCAGAGAGGCAGAGAGAAAGAGAGACAGAGGCAGAAGAGACAGACAGAGGCAGAGAGAAAGAGAGACAGAGGCAGAGAGACAGAGGCAGAAAGAAAGAGAGACAGAGAGAGAGAAAGAGAGAGACAGAGGCAGAGAGAGAGACAGAGGCAGAAAGAAAGAGAGAGACAGAGGCAGAGAGAGAGAAAGACAGAGGCAGAGAGAGAGAAAGACAGAGGCAGAGAGAGAGAAAGAGAGAGACAGACCAAGACACTGTGAGGGACCAGGCTGTCTGGGTAAATAACCAATCTCTCTTCTCTCCCTTCCTCGTTCTCTGCATTCAGAGACAGACCTAATAAGCATCCCCATGCATGAGCTAGCAAACAGCTCTCCTCTGAGGAACATCAGAAGCCTCTCTCACAGGGACAAGGATCACTTGAGCTCCTGTTGACTCCAAAGGCGAGTTAAGAGATGGAGAGACTGACTCCACTGCTCCGTCTCCCTTCATCAGGCCGTGTGTGCGGGCGGGACTTGGCGTGTCCTAGGAGGTGGAATGCCAGGTGGCCCGAGGGCCAGTGGTTGTTCAGGAGGTGGAGGATGGTGTGTGGTTAATATCTGTATTGATCTGTTTACTGCTACCAGTGTCTCAACACAGCAGTGCCGACACCTCGCACACAAGTGGAACTGGCACTAAGACACAAATGGTAATGATGACCTTTTTGAGAAAAAGCCACAATATTTACAAAGAGCAAAATTAATTGGGTCTATTTTCACTGATAGGATTATTAGGAAAAAGGTGCCTTGAGGCAAAAGGGAGTGGATTTTGTGAATGATAACTAACATTAAGTACTGAATGCTTCCCTCTTCATTATCTGACTTGTAGCACCAATAAGAGAAATTTGTCGGAAACATTACATAGTTTGTATTGAATTAGGCCCTGTGGCACAATTATATGGATTTTTTAAGTGCTGTGGCTTACACAATAACTGCCTTTCATGAGAACATAGGATGAAAAGCAGGTTCATAATTACGACCCTCCACTGCCCAACCAAACACAGACGACGCACAAGCTCGGATGTGTCGAGGGAAATTACTATATATGTCACACTGCGGAGGGTGTTATACATTTATAAAAAAACCACCTATAACAGAGTTGATCGGTATCAACAGTGTAGCTAACTCACCCCTCTCCCCCGACTTTGGTGATCTTGAGGCGGAAGTCGACAGAGTTGTGGCTCGGCGGTTTCCACTTCAGGATGTCGTCACATCTCCCTGCCTTGTATTTCTGCAGAGACACATCAGGGGAGAGACATCAGGGGAGAGACACATCAGGGGAGAGACACATCAGGGGAGAGACATCAGGGGAGAGACATCAGGGGAGAGACACATCAGGGGAGAGACACATCAGGGGAGAGACACATCAGGGGAGAGACATCAGGGGAGAGACACATCAGGGGAGAGACATCAGGGGAGAGACACATCAGGGGAGAGACACATCAGGGGAGAGACACATCAGGGGAGAGACACCAGGGGAGACACACATCAGGGGAGAGACACATCAGGGGAGAGACACATCAGGGGAGAGACACATCAGGGGAGAGACACATCAGGGGAGAGACACATCAGGGGAGAGACACATCAGGGGAGAGACATCAGGGGAGAGACACATCAGGGGAGAGACACATCAGGGGAGAGACACATCAGGGGAGAGACATCAGGGGAGAGACACATCAGGGGAGAGACACATCAGGGGAGAGACATCAGGGGAGAGACATCAGGGGAGAGACACATCAGGGGAGAGACATCAGGGGAGAGACATCAGGGGAGAGACACATCAGGGGAGAGACATCAGGGGAGACACACATCAGGGGAGAGACACATCAGGGGAGAGACACATCAGGGGAGAGACACATCAGGGGAGAGACACATCAGGGGAGAGACACATCAGGGGAGAGACACATCAGGGGAGAGACACATCAGGGGAGACACACATCAGGGGAGACACACATCAGGGGAGAGACACATCAGGGGAGAGACATCAGGGGAGAGACATCAGGGGAGAGACACATCAGGGGAGACACACATCAGGGGAGAGACACATCAGGGGAGAGACATCAGGGGAGAGACACATCAGGGGAGAGACATCAGGGGAGAGACACATCAGGGGAGAGACATCAGGGGAGAGACATCAGGGGAGAGACACATCAGGGGAGAGACACATCAGGGGAGAGACACATCAGGGGAGAGACACATCAGGGGAGAGACATCAGGGGAGAGACACCAGGGGAGAGACACATCAGGGGAGAGACACATCAGGGGAGAGACATCAGGGGAGACACACATCAGGGGAGAGACACATCAGGGGAGAGACACATCAGGGGAGAGACACATCAGGGGAGAGACACATCAGGGGAGAGACATCAGGGGAGAGACATCAGGGGAGAGACATCAGGGGAGAGACACATCAGGGGAGAGACACATCAGGGGAGAGACACATCAGGGGAGAGACAAGGGGGGGATTAGCACTCACACACCAACCCAACAGCTGAATATCCAGACTGACAACAGCTCAAAGCCCCCCCCCCCCCCCACACACACACACACTCCTCAAACAGAAGGACAGTCTCGCCTTGTTTCCATGGTGTTACTATGGCGAGCATTACAGAATCATTGATTGATGAGGTGAATTACTGGGGAGATACAATCAGCAATGGCGCAGGAAGGAGACCCAAACCTGAGCACGGACCTTACTGTCACACAGAAATGAGATGTCATCAGGTTATATTATCCGTTCCTTAGCAACTGATAGAACAGCATATCTTCATCAAGATAGATCATCTGCATCGTATATTATCACCGTATGTTATTCCAATATGTGGATTTGTGATTTCATGGTACAAAACATCAGATTTTCAAAGAGTAGTAGTGAATCAACAGGTGTAGAAACAGACAAAAAGCAACCTTGATGTTTGTCTTCCACAGATTCCTCTTGAAATGATTGGGGCGTAATTACGGTACAACTGACTCTGCGTTTGGAAGTGATCCTGCAGTAGGCTGAACATGGTGACATTCAGAACGACAGATGCCAATACAACATTAAAGGACATCATTTGCATATCTGCAATGTAAAGCCATAAAAGGAGGAGTCAGGATCAGATGAGCCAATGGTGGAACTGTCGGGTTGCCCGGTAACAGAACTCTGCCCCCAGGGACTGTGGGAACAAGACGGATTCTTCAAGGAGACCTCAAGGAGAAGCTTCAAAACATGATTGCACAGTACGGGCATGCTTCTTCTTTCCAGGAAGAATGTGAAATATCCAATTGTGAAACGTGGGAGAATTGGTAGAGTGCATGCATTAGCCCAGATAATAAACAGCACATTCACTTTGACACAGCGAGGTGCTGACAAGGCTGTCAACTTCCAGAATGCGTCCACCTGAAGGGAAAATTCAATAATGTATCCAAGCTGACACCCCTATCCCCACAGCCAAGCAGCCTACACCCAGCAGCCCTCTACACCTGAGGCCTGTCGTCAAGACTCTGACAGGCAGCTCGCCTGTGTAGTCAACCCGAATGAGATGAAGGTCTCCGGGGTGGCCCGGCTGTCTAAGGGCCTGTCTACAGAGAGCTGCTGGTTGATTCAGGTTAGGGCCGCTCAGCCTTCCAGGGAGACTGGCTGTGATGCTGTCCGTGTCCCGCAGTGGCAGGGGTCCCTAGGGGAAGGGCAGGCGTCCATAACAAGGACCAAGCACACAAACACACAAACACCCTCCAGCACTATGTTGATTGGATGGAACATCTGATATCCGCTACAGAGACGAGATCAACAATCAATACCGAGGTCTAGACGAGTCGAAAGGAGCAGGATCGAAATTTTAAAAAGATATATCATATGATGTAATGTCAAAGTTCTGCATCCATAACATAATCAAATTATTCATTTGAATCAGGCAAGGAGCATACAGCACAGTCTTAAGTTCTTCCTTTGTGTTCAACTGGTGTCAAAAAACTACTAATTTCTTCGGGCAGAATAAAAAGGATAGGTGGCCACATTTCTCCACCATTTACATTTAGTCATTTAGCAGACGCTCTTATCCAGAGCGACTTACAGTAAGTACAGGGACATTCCCCCCGAGGCAAGTAGGGTGAAGTGCCTTGCCCAAGGACACAACGTCAGTTGGCACAGCCGGGAATCGAACCAGCAACCTTCGGATTACTAGCCCAGTTCCCTCACCGCTCAGCCACCTGACTCCCCTGCCTCTTCCTGCTCTGGAAGGTTTGCACCATGTGTGGCCCTCACCTGAAATCCTATAAGCCTACTGGCAGCAGAGCAGAGGAAGAGATTGGTTTGGGTTTAGAGAACGCCTGACTTTGTGTAGCAGGGTGTACCGAGGAGGACAGTGTGTGCTTGTGATGTGTCCCTGACGGGCCCCTCTATGTGGGCAGAGGCCTTCACAGGCTCCGAAGCAGTGCTCTCCTCCACAATAGCCATTCAGTACAGGCAGCATGAGAGCAAGGCTCTCTTAAAGAACTGCCACGCTGAGAACATCATAGATATATATATATATATATATATACATATGTGTACACATAATATATAAATACTTGTTCCTGTGGGTGTATAAAGTGGAAACATTGTTCCGTAGAGGTAGTGTCTCGGGGGCTGGGACATGAGCAGCTCTCTGGGAGCCAAGGCTCCTCATTCATCTGACGAGCCAGTGTGTCCTGTCCCCACCTGGTGTCCTCACCTGGTGTCCCCACCTGGTGTCCCCATCTGGTGTCCCCACCTGGTGTCCCCACCTGGTGTCCCCACCTGGTGTCCTCACCTGGTGTCCCCACCTGGTGTCCCCACCTGGTGTCCTCACCTGGTGTCCCAGGTACCATCCTGATATGTGCTGTGTTCCCAGACTCCTGTACCCTCCTGCCGCTTCCAAAACAACACAACCTGGACATGAGCACGAAAAGGTATCGAGACATAAAAAGGTCTGAATTTTTCATGCGACTTTCATTGCCAGGATTTCATACTGTGCAGCTATATTGATTCATACTGAATCGTTGCACGTCAAACAACCCACAGACTGCATTTCTGATCTCATCTCTGAACTTCTCCAATGAGATGAAACTGTATTAGGTATTAGGAAAATGCACAGGAACATTTCTTACAAGAGAATTTCATCAACACTGGATCCATGACGGAATTAAATTGATCAATAGAGGGAATTGTGTCCCACATGCAACCATGGCAGCAAACTTGCCGCAGCACTCCACACTCTTGTGTGACCTTGGCAGTAGATTCAGAGAGACATCAGTGTCTTGCTATTCATTTCTGTCTTCTGACATGTCAAAACACAAGGCCATGCGGAAAACAATGTATGTCTTATTGAAGTGTGAAGTGCAAGAAAAGACCTTCAACGGAATTGAACACGAGCAAACATTTCTCTCACAGAGCTCTTCTACTGTCTGGAAGCTGCAAAACACGTACAGCACTGTGCAAGTCTTAGGCACCCCGAGATTTTCAACACAAATATTCTTGTCAATATATATATATTTTTTTTGTCTCCTGTATTTCTGCTGCAGTATAAAAGTGCAATGCTGAGAATGTGGAGGAACAGGGCAGGGTCTAGCAGGGGAAGAGGCTTCACACAGTGGAGGAACAGGGCAGAGTCTAGCAGGGGAAGAGGCTTCACACAGTGGAGGAACAGGGCAGAGTCTAGCAGGGGAAGAGGCTTCACACAGTGGAGGAACAGGGCAGAGTCTAGCAGGTGAAGAGGCTTCACACAGTGGAGAAACAGGGCAGAGTCCAGCAGGGGAAGAGGCTTCACACAGTGGAGGAACAGGGCAGAGTCTAGCAGGTGAAGAGGCTTCACACAGTGGAGGAACAGGGCAGAGTCTAGCAGGTGAAGAGGCTTCACACAGTGGAGGAACAGGGCAGAGTCTAGCAGGTGAAGAGGCTTCACACAGTGGAGGAACAGGGCAGAGTCTAGCAGGGGAAGAGGCTTCACACAGTGGAGGAACAGGGCAGAGTCTAGCAGGTGAAGAGGCTTCACACAGTGGAGGAACAGGGCAGGGTCTAGCAGGGGAAGAGGCTTCACACAGTGGAGGAACAGGGCAGAGTCTAGCAGGGGAAGAGGCTTCACACAGTGGAGGAACAGGGCAGAGTCTAGCAGGGGAAGAGGCTTCACACAGTGGAGGAACAGGGCAGAGTCTAGCAGGTGAAGAGGCTTCACACAGTGGAGGAACAGGGCAGAGTCTAGCAGGTGAAGAGGCTTCACACAGTGGAGGAACAGGGCAGGGTCTAGCAGGTGAAGAGGCTTCACACAGTGGAGGAACAGGGCAGAGTCTAGCAGGTGAAGAGGCTTCACACAGTGGAGGAACAGGGCAGAGTCTAGCAGGTGAAGAGGCTTCACACAGTGGAGGAACAGGGCAGGGTCTAGCAGGTGAAGAGGCTTCACACAGTGGAGGAACAGGGCAGAGTCTAGCAGGTGAAGAGGCTTCACACAGTGGAGGAAGCAGCACTGGAGCCTGGAGAGACTCCTGGCTGCTTCTCGCAGCCATCTGGTCCTGCGAGCAGGACTGGCATGGGTGAGGCCTACGTACTGCTGTCAGCCTGTTGCGATCTAAAGATCAGTCTTCCCACTGCCAGGATGACATCAGCAGAGGCCTCCCGTCATGTGACACTCAGGGATGAGGTGGTCCAGGAAGTGAGGCCAGCCAATCAGGGGTCAGAGGTTTGTCTTGAGTCTGACGCACGCTGTAGGGAGGTTTCGGACAGAAGAACTGCGATCGGGCGAAGAGTAGGATTGGGAACGTTGCGATCCGCAGTGATCACGTGATCGCTTGCGTGACATAGTGGTTGTTGTTCTGTGAGTACACATCATCTATTACATCTTTTAAGATCAGACCCGCAAACAAAAATATAAGCTCAGATTTCCTTTGATATCACTTCTTTGATATTGCTTTTTACAGGGGCAGTCTCATTTGAATAAAGGCTCTCTGTGCAGAAGCTTCTTAAAGTGTTGAGGATTATAGACTAAAGACAGACTCCCTGAGGTGACTGTGGCCTCCAGCTCTGCATGTGTGTGTCCCACGTGTGTGTGTGTGTGTGTGTGTATATAACAAAAGATGCAAGTAGGAACATGCTGTGCCAGTTCTGGAAAGAGAATAAAGACAACCTGGAGACAGGCTGTGGGCAGAGGCTGTACACACACCCACACACCCCCGCACGCGCACACGCACACGCACACACACACACACACACACACACTGAGGTGAAATGAAGATTATCCATCTGAACTGACTGGCATCAATTATCATGGGAGCTTTCACAAAAGTAGGATGGGGGAATTAATTTCATTACACTGGATAGTACCAGATTAGAAGTCTACCAAAACCAAGTCTAATAAGACTTTACAGACAATTTCCCCCTCGAAACTGAAAGAGCCTGAAGAAGTGGTGAGGAGAGAGGGATTCTTGCAGATTTTTGGTACACCCTGTTCAAGATTACCATCTGGAGAATTGGCCCATTCTCCATCCAGCCATCTGCGGCAATGACGTTGTGTTCCGTTATTAATGTTCAGTTTTACTTTTATCCCCCCCACACAAAGATGCATTTCCCGAGGACACAATGTGTGAGGAGAGATAAGTGACCCGGGTCAGGAGACCCGAGACCACCGCTGTGCTGAGTACTACCAGACATCAGACGACCTGCATCCAAGCACTCGCTTTAAGACTCCGTTTATCTCAATCCTGTCCCACCCAACTTACATTCAACAAAAAAAGATTTATTGCTTATGGTCGACGGCTGAGAAGGTGATATATGATTTGAATGGAATTATTTTCTGTTTGTGTTTTCTACAACACTTTGCTGTCTAGAAGGGATCAGAGGTTTGGGAGGCCATACCAGTCCGGTCTTTTCTATCCTGTTCACACTGCTTTGTATGAAAGCTCCTAATTAACCTCCAAAGCCAAGGGCTGTGTCCTTAAAACTAAACATAAAAAACATCTATTTACTAACCCTTCCCATGGCTTTGACTCAAAGCAAATTGAGATTTCTCAGCTTTAAAGCTTTAAAGTTTGAACCTGATCTCAGCCATCCTTAAAAGCAGCTTCACAGTTGCCTGAAAACTAATTAAAGCCATTAAACAAGAGCAGCTGTCCTGGGCTGGGTCTTCAGGAGGAAGCGGTGTGGTGGTGCAGGGCCTCCTGGGAGCTCAGGTGAGTCCTGAGGGCTGGGAGCAAAGCGCCCGTCAGGGGCAGGATTCCCTCCGTCTGTGCCTCTCTCTCACATGGAACACTGCACCCAGACTGCTCTACAGACAGACATCTGTACACATCATCCACAGACACAGTACTAATGCAGGGAGAATGAAAAGAAGTGTTTTGGGTGAGTGGCTTTGATGGTAGAGAGGGAGATATTTAGGTGTGAATCCTTTTCAACTCAACCCAAAATCGCTAGGTTTGCAGAACTGACCGATCCTGCCTTTAATATCCTTTATACAGCTGGTTTCACCAACAGCTCAAAAGGCTTATTCTGCAGCTCTAGTGATCAGATGTCACTGTGCTTCTTGGAACAAGCCACCCCAGTATGTTCACTACACTACGATCAGGTTAGGAATAAGAAGAGACCAGGGAAACGCCTTATGAATCCCTCATCTCCCAGTGTGCACAGGAGACGTGTATGTCGGTGATGGTGATGGGGTCAGCCGGTGGTGTTTTCGGTCCTCTGCCAGTCCCTCGGCCCCGTGGTGAAACACGAGCACAAGGCAGACAGAGGCCATTGGCTGTGAACTGGCTCGGAGCAGACCCAGATAAGAGGGGGGGGGGGGGGCGTGGGGGGGACCTAAAGTCCCCAGACACGTCCTGGTTACACCGATAAGAGAGGGGGGCGTGTGGGTGGCTCTGCCTCACCAGTGAAAGGATGAAGGTAAGTGGTGCAGAGCCGGGGAGATCTGACGATAGGGAGAACCAACACTGGCTGTGGGATGTGGGGGGGGCGGGGCTGTAGGCAGGAGAGGGCGACGCCCAGGGTCTACTGCATACAATAGCTTCCTCCTGCTGTGGCTGACATGGTTTTGGTGAAGTGGAACCCCACATGCTTGGATGCAGGACACGTGAACCGACAAGTCTGCATTGGCGAAAAGGTCAGTCTCTGTTAAAACCAAGGTTCAACTCTGGGGTGAGGGATTCATATAGAACTGTATAAAACATGGGCCAATCTCTCTCTCTCTCTTCTCTCTCGCCCTGTTTTTCTGGTCTCTGAACCTGTTCCTACACCCCGCTGACAGGCTCTATTCACACACGATGAAAAGCTTTCCCTTTTGCGCAGTTCAGTGGAGACCCAGGCTGAGAAACAGCTCGTACACCATCAACACCATTCGACAGACTGCTTAGTTCCTCTTGCATGAGTTGGATGAGCCGTGCCGTCGCTGAGAGGAAAGGTCAGTGGGTGGAATCACACTGGTCCTACCCGTTGTCTAATCCTCATCCATGCTGAGAACACCACAAGCTTATAATAATAATAAAAAAAGTGAAAAAAGGAAAATATTTTACTGACATTTTTACATTTAGTCATTTAGCAGACACTCTTATCCAGAGTGACTTACAGTAAGTACATTCCCCCGAGGCAAGTAGGGTGAAGTGCCTTGCCCAAGGACACAACGTCATTTGGCACTAACCCTAACCCTAACCCATTTCGAACTGGCAACCTTCTGATTACTAGCCCGATTCCCTAACCGCTCAGCCACCTGACTCCGGATATGGGACACTGTGTGCCCAGACCCCTGACTATGTTACCAAAAAGACACCCTGTAAAAAACAAACAAAATATATATATATATTGTCACTTCAGATCTGATGCCAACTGCATTTCATTGTACTGTACTTGTTCAATGATGAATAAAGTGGAATCTAATCTAGAGCCCTTTTTCATACATGAACACTTTGCACTGTCATAATCTGCTCCCTCCTCAGCATGAATAACAGATGAAACAAACAACAAAATCTGGAATTTAATTAGTGTTCTCAGCAAAACTCTTCTCCTCCCTTGCGTGAAATGTACGCATCAGAGCCGAGCGTGAAACCCTTCCAGGGAACAGGGAGCATCTCCAAAGCTGGGACTGTCAAAAACATCTGACAACCTTCTAACAGTTATTGTTATGTGGGGTATTAACAGTATGCTAAAAGCAGAGGTCACCTATGGGGACGGCGTTGTGATATTAATGACATAAATGACGCATCAATTAGCTACACTGAAAGAGATGCCAGTGACAAGGCATTTGTGTTATGGAGGAGTGAAGCTATTACCCTGCCTAATCTCGTTTCAGATGACCCTCCTGGGGACATCATCAGCTACTGAGCTTTCACAACCTCTGTTATTATGCCTGAAATCAGAGCAACAGAAAAACAAAAGCATTTACGGCCAAGAGTCTGCGGATAGAACGTGCTTTAGCAACAGACAGCCCCGTGGCGCTGGGCTTCTGCTTCGAAACAAATGTAAATAAATAACTGGCGCCTTACAACAGCAAAAAGGACACGACCGTGTAGTGATATAAAAGTTGCAGCTTTAATAAAAAGAGCTTGATGCCACAAAAGCGCGGCTGCCGTTGCTAGGATGCTTTCCCTGTGGCCGTGCGATGCATCACGGCTGACCTGCGCCATGGCAACATGGCCAGCAGCTAGCTTCTAACAAGCTGGTCAGATTGCATTTCTGTTACACCAGGGGGGCTGATTGATCGAGGTCTTTGTCAAATAGTTCCATCTCCTGGTTCAGGCTACTTATGAAGCGATTGATATATTCGCTGCTACACCATGGGGTGTAGACTCCAGATATGAAATCGATATCATCAAACATGGCCGTATTGGGGAAAAACTGGACAGCACTCCCATTGGTAAACAAGTCATGTCACAGGGACAAGAGAAGGGCAGGCAGAGCCCTCCTGAGGTCAGGAGAAAGGTTAGACTTCCTCTAGAGGAAGCTGGCGGGGAGCTTCTGCTCTCTCAAACCACATCACCTCAGCTAGACGACCAGCAGACTCCAGGGCGCCCTGTGCCCAATTACAGAAGTAAAAGCAGCGAAGGTAAAAAAAAAAAAAACAGGAACTAAATACATCCCGTGTTTGTACGGCCTAGCACCTGGCCAAACTGAAATGATTGAGTTGAGCTGGATGAAGTTTTGTCATGAGAACACAGAGTCATCTGCTGCGGCACACAGGACCTGTGAGCGGCAGTGTGATGCACAGTGTGTCCTTGGATTAAAAACCCTGAAAAAGAGTAACCTTCTCCACACCATCCTGCTGCACTGAGCCTGCTCTCAGCAGCCTGTTACAGACCTGAGCCTGCTCTCAGCAGCCTGTTACAGACCTGAGCCTGCTCCCAGCAGCCTGTTACAGACCTGAGCCTGCTCTCAGCAGCCTGTTACAGACCCGAGCCTGCTCTCAGCAGCCTGTTACAGACCTGAGCCTGCTCTCAGCAGCCTGTTACAGACCTGAGCCTGCTCTCAGCAGCCTGTTACAGACCCGAGCCTGCTCTCAGCAGCCTGTTACAGACCCGAGCCTGCTCTCAGCAGCCTGTTACAGACCTGAGCCTGCTCTCAGCAGCCTGTTACAGACCTGAGCCTGCTCTCAGCAGCCTGTTACAGACCTGAGCCTGCTCTCAGCAGCCTGTTACAGACCTGAGCCTGCTCTCAGCAGCCTGTTACAGACCTGAGCCTGCTCCCAGCATCCTGTTACAGACCTGAGCCTGCTCCCAGCATCCTGTTACAGACCTGAGCCTGCTCCCAGCATCCTGTTACAGACCTGAGCCTGCTCTCAGCAGCCTGTTACAGACCTGAGCCTGCTCCCAGCATCCTGTTACAGACCTGAGCCTGCTCCCAGCATCCTGTTACAGACCTGAGCCTGCTCCCAGCAGCCTGTTACAGACCTGAGCCTGCTCTCAGCAGCCTGTTACAGACCTGAGCCTGCTCTCAGCAGCCTGTTACAGACCTGAGGCTGCTCCCAGCACGCTTGACCCAGCGTGGGTTAGGGTTAAAGCAGGACCAGGTCTGTAACAGGCCAAGCCCCCAACACTCCGCCTGGGGTCGAGCTGACGTGGACACTGGGAGCTAGCAGTGTTCTGTAAAAGCAGAGGCAGTCATGCGTCCGTGTAGCTGCAGCGTGGGTGAATGGAAAGCGTGTTGCCTGTGGAGACGGACGCTGTGGAAAACAGATGGACTGCTGAAGACAGACTCACCCCGCACGGCTGGAAGATCAGCCCGTCCACCTCATGGCTGACCTGGGAGGTGAAGCTGCCCTCCAGGAGCTGGAAAACACAACAGGAGAGATTTCAGCAGTCAGGCTTAGGAGCAGAGACATTCAGGACAACAGTCTGGGCTGGGGATGCCTTGGCATTTATATCTGACATCCCATAGCTACGATATGAGAGATAAACGTTGGATTATATATAGGTCTAATACATCTGGACCGAGTCTGAAATGAAGGCAGATCTTCTGTTCTCCATCTCTGCAGGGCCTTGCTGGCATCTCTGGCGTTTCGGTTTTCATCACTGTGACTCGTATTTATATATCTATAGATATATATATATAGAGGGAGAGGTATTGCTATGTATTGACATGGTGGTTAATGTAACCTTAGTGTAAACTGCAGAGCATCCAGTACTGCAGCACTCTATGGTGTGGTCACTTCAGTCATTACAGCATTTAAAACAGGGAACAGGAGAAATCTACCAGACTGAGTGAAAGACTTGTATCTGTTGCCACTAATCAATCGTGATCATTAACCCTGGATCAAGCCGTCATGTCTGAGACTACTAATGCTCTGCTGGAACATCAAGGCTCATAACATGACACCTCAGGTAATAGACTGAAGCAGCACGATCCACTGGGCATGTGATGGAGACAACAGGAAGAATCTCATCCTCCATTAACACAGACCGCAAGACGGATGTTGCTGGGAACCCAAACGTCTGAGCACTACCAGGGAGAAGATGCCAGCAAGGCCCTGCAGAGATGGAGAACAGAAGATCTGCCTTCATTTCAGACTCGGTCCAGATGTATTAGACCTTCATCATCTGGGTGTTGACAGGACGACTGTGTCCATGTCACCAGGTGAGCATTCAGAGAGCCATTAACACTGCACTGTTTCACCTCGCCCTCACCATCGAAAGATAAAGTGTTGTCAGTTGACGTGACCTTGCTGGTTAATTCAAAGAAAAAAGGAAATTCGTGTCTAGACTTTTCACACAATGGGCATATATTTCTACTGTGTGCAGTGTGCTAGAGGCACAAATAGTGTCTGGCTTCTGTGTACCGAGATAGAGAGCAGCCAATCAAAAGCAGCTAGGTAGGCAGCCTCCATCGACACTGTGAGCCGAGTTTCAGTCAACAGAAGGTGAAGCAGCCCCGCTCTTTACACAACGCCTCATGCACACTGGGACTCGGATGAATAAGATCTGAGCAGAACTTCTGAGTTGAAGCCCCCATTCGCCCCCTGTCTTGTGTCTTTGCCGTAGAGATGACTGCAGGTCACTTTGGGTGAGGCTGGTTGTACCACTGATGCCCTGCCTGAAGCTGTGGGCGCCCTGGGGGCTATGTGGCCCTCTGAGGGGATGCCTGACCCACCCTGCCACCTGTTACACAGCTGCGTGGGGAGAGCGATGCCCCCCGAGGCTAGGCCGAGGGGCCTGACGGAGCAGGCATTCACGGAACAGCAATTAGCAGGAGGGATTAACGTAAGGGGCTACCTACCAAATGCCAGTCAAGAGAAATACACTGAAAACTAAAGACGCAGGCTTGCACTGAGCACCTGCAAGCATACGTTACTCTAAATTGATGTCAAACTGAAATGATTGTTTTGAACCCTATTTTTTTTGTATTTCGATCTTGTTCAAACGCACACCAAACACTGATGTAAGACAACAGCTCAATGTAACGCACTCAAAATGTCACCACAGGTGTCAGTATCAAACATGGCTGTTAAAATAATCTCCTCAAATGCCACGTGTAAATTGGAGCCAGCAAGAATGACTCAGAGATGGATAAATCCTGTTAAAATAACTATATACCCGTGTCATAATAAGAAGCCATGAAGGTCAAAGAATCCTTTTCGGCCCTTTCTCAAACCTATTCTGTAAAACTATTACCCTGACAGGGTTCTCTACCTGCGCCTTAAGTGCTTAAGCATCAGCAATAACTTGTTTAGCTGGCAGGACCCGGCACTGGCCCACAGAGTAAGTAGAAGCACATTAGTTTGAAGGAAAAGATCAGGTAACACAGCCAGTGAGCTGAGCCAAAACAAACAACCAAGGGCAGCAAGGTGAGACGAAGACCTTCCAGCGGAGACACAGTCATCTGCGCTCAGCCACAGAAGTCATTTACACTCAGAGACACACGAGTCTGAAGAGGCTCTTTCCCCTCCGGCCCCATCTGACATTTCACTTAGTCGGTCTGGTCTGCCTGCGTCTGTAGCTAGGAGACAGAGACAGAGACTGTAGCTAGGAGACAGAGACTTCAGAGGGAAGGTGTGGCACCCGGAAGTCAGGCAGGGAGATTCGGAAGCTGCCAGCGAGTGTGTGTGCGGATGAACCTGCGTGGCGTGCTCACTACTGGAGGAGACGAGAGGCATGGTCTGGATCTCAGCTAGACGCACCTGATGGCACGCTCTCTAAAGGACGGGATGCTGCTGGGGCTGCACAGCTGGAGAGCCGAGGGCAATCATTTCCCCCTCCGATCATGTGAACATACACAGATTGTTGGATTTGAAGTTATTACTTAACAGGTGCCGTCAAGTATACAGTAGATAAGCATAGTGGAGAATGTCCTGTCCCCCCCCCCCACCGAAAGTTAGACTTAGATGACTCATCCCCTCTCCATGACACGGTCCCCAGTGACTCTGTGTGAAGCAAGGCCTCACATTGAAGCTCCACTTTCATGTTCACATGAAGAAGAGGCCCAAAGCCGAGCTGAATAGAGCAGGGCGAGCCCTCGTAGGCAGAGGATCTGGAGTCTCCTTTCAGCCCTTCTCCCCCGTGCTTCCTCCTCCTCCTCCCCCGTGCTTCCTCCTCCTCCTCCCCAGTGCTGCCTCCTCCTCCTCCCCAGTGCTGCCTCCTCCTCCCCAGTGCTGCCTCCTCCTCCCCCCCCGTGCTTCCTCCTCCTCCTCCCCAGTGCTGCCTCCTCCTCCTCCCCAGTGCTGCCTCCTCCTCCCCAGTGCTGCCTCCTCCTCCCCCCCCGTGCTTCCTCCTCCTCCTCCCCAGTGCTGCCTCCTCCTCCCCCCCAGTGCTGCCTCCTCCCCCCCAGTGCTGCCTCCTCCTCCCCAGTGCTGCCTCCTCCTACCCCCCCGTGCTTCCTCCTCCTCCTCCCCAGTGCTGCCTCCTCCTCCCCCCCGCAGGGAGCGCAGCCAGCCTGCTGTGGAGTGGGGAGCCCAGCAGGGGGAGGAGCAGCGAGCCTGCGGGGGAGCAGCGAGCCTGCGGGGGAGCAGGAGGAGCCACGCCTCCCCATCAGACGACACGTCAGGGTTTCGCCGGAGACCATCGGAGAGAGAGGAAGATGATGACAGACTCGAGACCCACCATGCCCTCAAGACAAAAAAAAAAGAAGAAAAAATAAAATAAAACTAAACTCCAGGCAGAGCTTATTCCCCCTCCTGTTCGTCTATCTTCCTATTCCATGAGGAAGAGTGTCAGGGTGATGGACGCGAGGGCATGTTCCTCTCCTCTGTTCAGCGTCCGGGCTCATTTCACATGGTGACACAGTGATGAATCATACCTTGGGTGATGATGGCTGGGGTGCATTAAAATGACAGAAAACATGTTGTCCTTCTCCTGGATCTCTCTGTCTCTGTCTCTCGCTCTCCCTTTCCTGACAATCATTCCCACACACTCGATGAGGCCATGTTTGTTCAAAAACAAATCACACCAGAAAATCTCTAACCATTAACCATCTTCGACTTTTAACACAGACGAGTGACAGCAGGAAGTTTATAATGATATTCATGGAAATCTCAAACACTGTGTTTGGCAAAAAAACGAGGACACTATCCCATCATGATGGAACGTGACACACGATTGGGTGATTTATAACAGCCAAGTGCTCGCCTTCCTCAGCTTACTCTTCCTACAACACATTTAAAAAGCCTGAGCACTGTATTAGTCCACCCGTGAGGTGGTCTAACTGAGGAACAACACTGCTTGTCCTGCTACCTGCTTGTCTCCTATCCCCCCTGTGGGGGCTCACAGCCAGGGAGTCAGGTGGCTGAGCGGTGAGGGAGTCGGGCTAG